>NC_061514.1:43923400-44115269 GCF_022539505.1 Lolium rigidum | reverse complement strand
GATAACATCAATAATGTGGCATGGAACATAAGAAATTATCGATACGTCGGAGATGTATCAAGGCCCGGCTGCCACCGGCTGGTAGGACAAAAGATGTTGTGCAAGTTTCTCATTGCGAGCACGTACGACTATATATGGAACACATGCCTATTGATTGCTTTGTACTTGGACACCGTTTTATTATTATCTGCAAATGCCACTGCTATGATTGTTACATGAGTTTCTCTCATCCATGCAACGCCCGTTATCCGTCCACTGTGCCTACGAGTATTTTAATCCTGCTGTTTACTAAAATCACTACTGCTGTCTCTATTACTCTGCTGTCTGTTATTTCACTACTCGCTACGCTATAAAAGCTGTTACTACTGATAAACTCTTGCGAGCAAGTCCGTTTCCAGTGCGGCTGAATTGACAACTCCGCTGTTAAGGCTTTCAAGTATTCTTTGTCTCCCTTTGTGTCGAATCAATAAATTGGGTTTTACTACCCGCGAAGACTGCTGCGATCCCCTATACTTGTGGGTCATCACTCTCCGGCAGGGTGCCGGAGGCGATCTCCTGAATCCCCCGAGATGGGATTGGCGGCGGCGGCGTCTCTGGAAGGTTTTCCGTATCGTGGCTCTCGGTACTGGGGGTTTCGCGACGAAGGCTTTAAGTAGGCGGAGGAGATAGGTCAGGGGGCCACACGAGGGCCCCACACGCTAGGCCGGCACGGCCAGGGCTTGGGCCACGCCGCCTTAGTGTGTCGGCGCCCCGTGGCCCCACTTCGTGACTCCTTCGGTCTTCTGAAAGCTTCGTGTGAAAATAGGCCCCTGGGCGTTGATTTCGTCCAATTCCGAGAATATTTCCTTACTAGGATTTCTGAAACCAAAAACAGCAGAAAACAACAAGCTGGCTCTTCGGCATCTCGTTAATAGGTTAGTGCCGGAAAATGCATAAATATGACATAAAGTATGCATAAAACATGTAGATATCATCAATAATGTGGCATGGAACATAAGAAATTATCGATACGTCGGAGATGTATCGGCATCCCCAAGCTTAGTTCCTGCTCGTCCCGAGCGAGTAAACGATAACAAAGATAATTTCTGGAGTGACATGCCATCATAACCTTGATCATACTATTGTAAGCATATGTAATGAATGCAGCGATCAAAACAATGGTAAATGACATGAGTAAACAATTGAATCATAAAGCAAAGACTTTTCATGAATAGTACTTCAAGACAAGCATCAATAAGTCTTGCATAAGAGTTAACTCATAAAGCAACAATTCAAAGTAAAGGTATTGAAGCAACACAAAGGAAGATTAAGTTTCAGCGGTTGCTTTCAACTTGTAACATGTATATCTCATGGATATTGTCAATGTAAAGTAATATAACAAGTGCAATATGCAAGTATGTAGGAATCAATGCACAGTTTACACAAGTGTTTGCTTCTTGAGATGGAGAGAAATAGGTGAAGCTGACTCAACATAAAAGTAAAAGAATGGCCCTTCGCGAGAGGAAGCATTGATTGCTATATTTGTGCTAGAGCTTTGGTTTTGAAAACATATAGAGAGCATAAAAGTAAATTTTTGAGAGGTGTTTATTGTTGTCAACGAATGGTAGTGGGCACTCTAACCCCCTTGCCAGACAAACCTTCAAAGAGCGGCTCCCATTTTATTTTTATTTTTGTGTGGCACTCCTTCCAACCTTTCTTTCACAAACCATGGCTAACCGAATCCTCGGGTGCATCGCCAACAATCTCATACCATGAAGGAGTGCCTTTTTATTTTAGTTTTATTATGATGACACTCCTCCCCACCTTTGCTTTCTCAAGCCATGGCTAACCAGAATCCTTCGGGTGCCGTCCAACAATCACATACCATGGAGGAGTGTCTATTTTTTTGTTAATTAATTTGGGACTGGGAATCCCATTGCCAGCTCTTTTTGCAAAATTATTGGATAAGCGGATGAAGCCACTAGTCCATTGGTGAAAGTTGCCCAAAAGATTGAAAGATAAACACCACATACTTCCTCATGAGCTATAAAACATTGACACAAATCAGAGGTGATAAATTTTGAATTGTTTAAAGGTAGCACTCAAGCAATTTACTTTGGAATGGCGGAGAAATACCATGTAGTAGGTAGGTATGGTGGACACAAATGGCATAGTGGTTGGCTCAAGGATTTTGGATGCATGAGAAGTATTCCCTCTCGATACAAGGCTAGGCTAGCAAGGTTTATTTGAAACAAACACAAGGATGAACCGGTGCAGCAAAACTCACGTAAAAGACATATTGTAAACATTATAAGACTCTACACCGTCTTCCTTGTTGTTCAAACTCTATACTAGAAATTATCTAGACCTTAGAGAGACCAATTATGCAAACCAAATTTTAGCAAGCTCTATGTATTTCTTCATTAATAGGTGCAAAGTATATGATGCAAGAGCTTAAAAATGAGCACAACAATTGCCAAGTATCACATTATCCAAGACATTTTAGAATTACTACATGTATCATTTTCCGTTTCCAACCATATAACAATTTAACGAAGAAGATTCAACCTTCGCCATGAATACTATGAGTAAAGCCTAAGGACATATTTGTCCATATGCAACAGCGGAGCGTGTCTCTCTCCCACACAATGAATGCTAGGATCCATTTTATTCAAACAAAACAAAAACAAAAACAAACCGACGCTCCAAGCAAAGTACATAAGATGTGATGGAATAAAAATATAGTTTCACTAGAGGAACACTGATAATGTTGTCGATGAAGAAGGGGATGCCTTGGGCATCCCCAAGCTTAGACGCTTGAGTCTTCTTGAAATATGCAGGGGTGAACCACCGGGGCATCCCCAAGCTTAGAGCTTTCACTCTCC
Source organism: Lolium rigidum (assembly GCF_022539505.1). NCBI lineage: Eukaryota > Viridiplantae > Streptophyta > Magnoliopsida > Poales > Poaceae > Lolium > Lolium rigidum. The sequence continues at coordinate 44,112,405 of NC_061514.1, read as the reverse complement.
TTGATCATATTGTATCATCTCCCTCTCTTGATCCTTGAAAACTTCCTCCACACCAAACTTAAAACAACTCATTAGAGGGTTAGTGCACAATCAAAATTTACATGTTCATAGGTGACATAATCATTCTTAACACTTCTGGACATTGCACAAAGCTACTGAAAGTTAATGGAATAGAAAAATCCATCAAGCATAGCAAAACAAGCAATGCGAAATAAAAGGCAGAATCTGTCAAAACAGAACAGTTCGTAAAGACGAATTTTATTGAGGCACCAGACTTGATCAAATGAAAATGCTCAAATTGAATGAAAGTTGCGTACATATCTGAGGATCACTTACGTAAATTGGCATAATTTTCTGAGTTACCTACAGAGAATTAGGCCCAGATTCGTGACAGCAAGATATCTGTTTCTGCGCAGTAATCCAAATCTAGTATGAACCTTACTATCAACGACTTTACTTGGCACAACAATGCACAAAACTAAGATAAGGAGAGGTTGCTACAGTAGTAACAACTTCCAAGACTCAAATATAAAATAAAAGTGCAGTAGTAAAAACATGGGTTGTCTCCCATAAGCGCTTTTCTTTAACGCCTTTCAGCTAGGCGCAGAAAGTGTGTATCAAGTATTATCAAGAGACGAAGCATCAACATCATAATTTTCACAATTGTCCCATTGGGGATCTTAGATGCTCCCTTATCTATAGTGGTTTTAAGAGCTTTATCAATTTTAGGCCTATAATAGCTTTTTGGTTTAGGCACCTTAGAGACATACATGAACTTTTGCTCCTTACCCACATAAGCTTTCTCTCTAAACTTTATAGATGAAAAGGTTGACCCCAATGTTCCCATAGCCTCTTCAAGTTCGCTAATCCTTTGGGTTTAATTATCATGAATAGCACAAGATTCTAAGATGGCGATTCTCTCATTAATTCCACCTAGAGATTTATCAAGTTTATCAGTGCTATCAAGTAATGCTCCCAAAGTAGTATCAATACTTGGAAGGTTTTGCTCTATGGTTTCCAACTTTTTCATGACATCTTCAAGAGAGGTTTCAATTTTAACTTCATTAACAGGTGGTATTCCAAATAGACTTTCAATAATGCAACTAGCTTCTAAAGCAGGAGTACCTAGGAAGTTACCTCCCGCGAGACAATCAAGAACATACCTATTCCAGCTAGAGATACCAACATAAAAATTCCTGAGTAGGATAGTGGTGGAGTGTTTCTTAGTGCACCTATTATGGGCATCACTAATTCTATACCAAGCATCTTTTAAACATTCTCCCCCTTGTTGCTTAAACGAACGAACTTCAACTTCAGGATTACTCATTTTAGCGATAATAAATAAAGCAAACTAGATAAAGTAAATGCAAGTAACTAATTTTTTTGTGTTTTTAATATAGCAAACAAGACAGCAAGTAAAGTAAAACTAGCAACTAATTTTTTTGTATTTTGATATAATGCAGAAAACAAAGTAGTAAATAAAATAAAGCAAGACAAAAACAAAGTAAAGAGATTGGAATGTGGAGACTCCCCTTGCAGCGTGTCTTGATCTCCCCGCAACGGCGCCAGAAAATCACGCTGATACGCGTACATCACGCGTCCGTTGGGAACCCCAAGAGGAAGGTGTGATGCGTACAGTGGCAAGTTTTCCCTCAGTAAGAAACCAAGGTTTATCGAACCAGTAGGAGCCAAGAAACACGTTGAAGGTTGATGGCGGCGAGATGTAGTGCGGCGCAACACCAGGGATTCCGGCGCCAACGTGGAACCTGCACAACACAACCAAAGTACTTTGCCCCAATGAAACAGTGAGGTTGTCAATCTCACCGGCTTGCTGTAACAAAGGATTAGATGTATAGTCTGGATGATGATTGTTTGCAGAAAACAGTAGAACAAGTATTACAGTAGATTGTATTCGATATAAAAGAATGGACCGGGGTCCACAGTTCACTAGAGGTGTCTCTCCCATAAGATAAATAGCATGTTGGGTGAACAAATTACAGTTGGGCAATTGACAAATAAAGAGGGCATGACCATGCACATACATGATATGATGAGTATTGTGAGATTTAATTTGGCATTACGACAAAGTACATAGACTGCTATCCAGCATGCATCTATGCCTAAAAAGTTCACCTTCAGGTTATCATCCGAACCCCTTCCAGTATTAAGTTGCAAACAACAGACAATTGCATTAAGTATGGTGCGTAATGTAATCAATAACTACATCCTCGGACATAGCATCGATGTTTTATCCCTAGTGGCAACAGACACATCCACAACCTTAGAACTTTCACGTCATTGTCCCGATTTAATGGAGGCATGAACCCACTATCGAGCATAAATACTCCCTCTTGGAGTTAAGAGTAAAAACTTTGCCGAGCCTCTACTAATAACGGAGAGCATGCAAGATCATAAACAACACATAGATAATAGATTGATAATCAACATAGCATAGTATTCTCTATCCATCGGATCCCAACAAACACAACATATAGCATTACAGATAGATGATCTTAATCATGTTAGGCAGCTCACAAGACCCGACAATGAAGCACAATTAGGAGAAGACAACCATCTAAGCTATCGCTATGGACCCATAGTCCAGGGGTGAACTACTCACTCATCACTCCGGAGGCGACCATGGCGGTGAAGAGTCCTCCGGGAGATGATTCCCCTCTCCCGGCAGGGTGCCGGAGGCGATCTCCTGAATCCCCCGAGATGGGATTGGCAGCGGCGGCGTCTCCGGAAGGTTTTCCGTATCGTGGCTCTCGGTACTGGGGGTTTCGCGACGAAGGCTTTAAGTAGGCGGAGGAGATAGGTCAGAGGGCCACACGAGGGCCCCACATGCTAGGCCGGCGTGGCCAGGGCTTGGGCCACGCCGCCTTAGTGTGTCGGCGCCCCGTGGCCCCACTTCGTGACTCCTTCGGTCTTCTGGAAGCTTTGTGTGAAAATAGGCCCCTGGGCGTTGATTTCGTCCAATTCCGAGAATATTTCCTTACTAGGATTTCTGAAACCAAAAACAACGAGAAAACAGCAATCGGCTCTTCGGCATCTCGTTAATAGGTTAGTGCCGGAAAATGCATAAATATGACATAAAGTATGCATAAAACATGTAGATATCATCAATAATGTGGCATGGAACATAAGAAATTATCGATACGTCGGAGACGTATCAGGCCCTAGTGTTCCGTAGTCGCTTGGGTTTCCGGCCGACACGGAGACTTATAGAAGCCGAGCGAGAGCTAAACAACGCCAGCTGGAGGTGCAGAATGACCGGATGGCCGAGTTCCAACGCCGACTTGACCAGCAGCAGCGGGAGCTTCAGCAGCAGCTGCGGGAGATAAATGAACTAAAAGGACAGCGCCAGCCAGATAATACCGCTGGCATATCTCAGCGACGAGACAGCAGCGTGGCCGACTCGGAGGCCCCTCCTACACGGATGATGATAGATGCCGGTCCTGGCGACCCCTTGGATGGAATCAAGGAGCAAACACCTTGTGATCTCCATGAGGTGTTCAGGAAGGTGTCTGTTAAGGTGGCGGTCGGCTATGTCTTACCGGCATTTGGACACTGAAGGTGAGCCGGCAACATGGCATGGCAATCCGATTCCAGCTGGCTATGCTCGTGTCGGGGTGGATTCAGTTGTCCCGTCGTGGGAGACATTGGAGCTCGAAATCCCTGGAGGTGATGGGGGGCTTACACTCAGAGAGGTGCTGGGAGAAATCATTCTCTGGGAAAAGAAGAACATCAGGCTGCCAGGCTGGGTAGCCCCTAGTACCAGTCGTCCCAGCAGGTCACCATCACCTCCTCCTGGTGATCGCAGGCCACCATCACCTCCTCCTACTGATCACATGTCGCCACCATCACCCCGTGGGTACGACGTCGACCACGACATCTATAGTCCATCTCCATCTCCATCGCCGCCGCCTCCGCCCACTAAGACTCGGAATGCACCCAGCCGGAAGCGTTTCAAGAGTCCTGTCCGCAAGATGTCGCCCCTCCCAAAAGTACCAAAGGTTCTCCCCCGTCCTTACGATCGTACTGAGGAGGAAAATGATGCCATTGTTAATAAATACAATTATGATTATTTTCATAAGCCAAAACCTCCAGCGCCAGAGCCATACACAGAGAAGAAAATAGAATATGCTACTAGTTTTCTGAACACACCATCGCAGTATGACTTACAAGAGAAGAAGGATGACTATACACGCACTCTTGCGAAGGTAATTGACAAGAAGAAGGATGAAAAGGCTAAGGAGAAGGCCATTGCTGGCACGAGCAAATCATCAGCTAGAAGTGCAGCCGAGAAAAAGTCAAGTTCAACAAGTGCACCCCTCAAGGCCAAGCAAACGACAAAAGGAAAAAAGAGAAAGGAAGTTCCCCTCCTCGGAGATCAGCCCAAACAATCGATCCCAACACTCAAAGTGTTTAATGTTCCCAAGGTGTACCAGGAACATTGTGGTTTCGATATGGAAGAAGCTGCAAGGCTAGCGGCTGCCTGTTCAGTTACCGTGGAGGAATTGCTGCTTGCAGCAGATGCTGCACTACCCACTGCTGATATAGCTCCTAAATTTGTCTACGGGGCCGAGTTGGTCAGCAAAGAGCAGCTACATAAACTGCCAACACATATGCGGAATTTGCATCAGTGGTACCTTGATGCATGCAAGGAGAACATAAGGTACATCGTGGTGAGTATACCATTTGAATATTACTAATTTACTACCGAAAGGAGGAGATCCATATTGAGATGAATGAACTCTGGCAGTTATTCAATCTAGATGCCCTAGACAAATCTCTCATGAGTTTCTATTGCTTGTAAGTTGTTAACTACATATAAGTTCATTTTCATTCAGTTCATGTTCGTTTTCATTGCATATACTCATTATATCTTATGTGTTCTCTTATGCGGATCGAAGATCAGTGAATGCAAAAGTAATAATATTATCAATGTTGGGTTTATTGACCCAGATAAAATACATGTTGAAACGGTAAAGCATAAACGCGAAGAAACGGGGGGAAACCTACTAAGGTTTTTGGGGGAGCAATATTTTTGTGATTCAATATTGTTTCCTTACAACTACGAGTGAGAGTATTAATGATCTTTTATGCACATTCAATTTTTCTTACTCGATGTTAAGTGTAATTCCTGACGTATATGCATAACATGTGCATCTTCCACTGGATTCTACTAGACATTCAACCTGATAAGGGAATAGTTGAAGTAAGAGATCCACTGAGTAGAGGCGTGGACGGGTTCCACGACTTGCAGAAGTTGCTCCAAGTGTAATTTCCTTCATCGCCGCGCTTTATCTTTCGTGAGATATCAATTAATTATCCACTCATTCAATCATTCTTTTGCCTGGCAGGGATTGGAGAGCTTTGAAGAATCATCATAAGGAGATTACCTGGGCAGAGAAGCTAACATTTACTCCTGTACCGTGCCCCCAGCAGCCACAAGGGATGAATCTATGTGGATACTACGTTTGCGAGTCCATTCGCATGTTAACCACTGAGAAGCAGAACAAAAATAAATTTAATGTAAGCAATAACATTCACAACTTCATTTATTATCATCAATATTTCGTTATCAAGATTGATATAGTCATACTCATCTCATTTTCGTATATAGGTCGACTACATGCGGGACATACTCCAACCAAAGGAACACCTACTAGGAATCGCCGAGGAACTGGCGGGACTTTTGGTTAGAGAAGTATTAAACAACAAAGGCTTGTTTAGTCCAAGTAGATGCTCTACCTCCAAATAGATGGTCGTTAGTACCGCTTGTCTATCGATCGTGAGCTCCATGTGTATATATATATGTAAGGGAAGAATATGTATGGGGAATCGACTTTTGCTTCCAATATTTGTTTGATCGATCTATATATATATATATATATATATAATGAATGAACATGTACAACTTCTAGTAGCGTCCAAATATATGCAACTTTTATTTTCGAATGGAAAAAATGAAATAACAGGCGGTCGGTGGCGGGGGGGGGGGGTGCTGCACCCCTCAAACCCTAAAGCAGCAGCGTTGTGCGCGCGCCACGTAGAGGGCCTTTTGTCGCGGGTTGTAATACCGCCCGCAACAAAAGGGCATGTGCCCTGCGCGCCCCGTGGATGCCACGTGGTGGACCTTATGTCGCGGGTCGTAAGCGACCCGCGACAAAAGGGTGACCTTTTGTCGCGCCTCCCTTGTCGCGGCTGGCCACCCGCGACAAAATGGTCATACGACCCGCGACATTAGGTCTGTTTTCCACTAGTGGGTGAGGACGAGTATTTGATATATCATATAAACTATTAGTTGTAATATTCTTTCTTATAGTTGTAATGATATTATGCTAAATTTAAATTGTTCTTATAACCAAATTTATTTGAATTACAATCGAGGGCAATATAAAATATTCATAATTATACTAATCATTTATACTCCAGGTTTTTTCATCAAGTATAAAGTTTTTTTTTTGACCATGAAACTGTGGGGTAAAACCCCCACAGCATTTTATTAAAACTCAACCAACTGTACAGAAAGATATATACAAAGAAGAAAGAAAAAGAAAAAAGTTACAAGAGATTGTCAATCCATGATTTAAACATGTCAGAATGTTTGTCTTTCACTCTATGCACATGCAAAGAGGCTTCATGCACAAACTGTCTCTTCCAGGAAACAAAGGAGGGTCTGATATTCTCAAAAATTGCTCCATTTCTCTGTTTCCAAATGTGCCAACAGGCTAAAATAATAACTTCTGTGAAAAAAGGCTTGGAGAATACCTTCCTGGCTGCAATAAACATCTCCTCAATTGTGTCATGCTGTGTCCACTCAATTTGTAAATAATTCCATATCCTCCTGCTGAAGTTACAATCAAAGAAAAGATGTATCCAATCTTCAGTAGTATGAGTAGGGCATAACACACAAGTAAAATCTGAAGTGACATTCCAGTTTCTTCTGCGCAACATATCTCTAGTATTCAACCTATCACTGACTAAGAGCCATGCAAAAACCTTGATTCTCAAGACCACTTTACACTTCCATATCCAAGAATGCAGTCTACTATTTGGCAGATGTGAAAAGCAGTGATTATAGAAAAGTTGAGCTGAGAAAATACCCTGCTTCCAAATTGTTACCCAAACATCAGTACCAGAGCTGTTCAGACTAATGGTGTCAAGGAAAAGCTGCATGTTATTGAATTCCTCATAAGCTTGTTGGGACAGAGGAAGATAAAAGAGAGATGATCTGTCTTGACATTGAATTACTTCCTTGACAGAGAGCAGTGTGTCCAAAGCAAAGGAGTGCAATCTTGGGTATTTTTCTGAGAATAAAATCCCATTCCATTTATCATTCCAAAAAGAATAGAATCACCTGCCACAGTACTGTTGCAGGTACACACTGCTCTGTATTTATCCACTAATTTCATAATGTCCCTCCACCAAAAAGACCCACACAGATTTGTAGCTTGAGGAACCCCATTGGGATAATAACTCCATACTAATTTCACCCATGGTAGATCTTCCTTGTTATAAAACTTGTGTAGATGCTTCATTAACAAAGCCTCATTCTGCTTCTTAAAATCCAAAATTCCCAGACCTCCCTTTTGTTTGGGTTTACAGATCATGTCCCATGCTGCTAGTGATTTACCTTTCGAATCAGACTTTCTGTCACTCCATAGACAATGCCTGATTATTCTATTGAGTTGCTTAATAATGCCAGGAGGAATGTCCAGAGAACACATGAAGAAAATAGGCATTGAGCTCAAGCAAGATCTTATAAGCTGTAGTCTTCCACCATAAGCCAAGAAAGTTGAGGTGGCCACTAATCTTCTTTCCAATCTATCCACCAAAGGCATTAAATCCTGTATCTTAGGCCTAGTTGTTCCCATAGGTAGTCCCAAATATGTAAAGGGCATGCTCTGTACCACACATCCAAACACTCCAGCCAAATCTTGTGCTTGTTCATCAGAAATATTTATGGGAAGAAGGCAAGACTTGTGATAGTTAACATATAGACCAGTGAATTTACTGAAATTACACAGAGCATCTTTAAGGATTTCCAATTGATTTGCATCAGCTTGCATAATCAGCAAAGTATCATCAGCATACTGTAAAATAGGGAAATCAGGGTCCCCAGTTATTATTGGCAACTGCAGTAACTCATTATGAAGTAAGTCATTCACTACTGACTGCAATACATCCCCTCCTAGTACATACAAAAGAGGGGAAAGTGGGTCCCCCTGCCTGACTCCCCTCTTGCATTTGAACTGTTTACCAGGCACTCCATTTAAAAGCACAGAAGATGATCCAGAGGATAAGAACTCCTTGACCCAACTAATCCACATTTCATTAAAACCTTTATATCTCAGAATTTGTAGCAAGGCCTCATGCTCAATAGTATCAAAGGCTTTCTCAAAATCCAGCTTCAAAATAATGCAAGGGGCACCAGAGGATTTACATTGGAAAATATATTCAAATGCCCATGCTACACAATCATGAATAGTTCTTTTTTTGATGAAGCCATATTGATTCTTATGAATACACCTAGGAATGACTTCCTGTAATCTATCAGCTGCCAACTTTGTAAGGAACTTGAGACAACAATTTGTCAGTGAAATAGGCCTATAATCATTAATCCTTTCAGGGCTATGGCATTTGGGAATCAAGGTAATATATGATGTATTTATACTCTCCAAATTTGTCAGATTGGCATAAAAGTCATCAGCCAACTTATAGAAACTCTCCTTAATTAAGTGCCAACATTTCTTGAGGAAAAGTCCATTAAATCCATCAGGGCCAGGTGCTTTGTCAGGAGGCATTTTAGCAATCACTTTATCCATTTCCTCATGAGTAAAAGGCACAGTAAGCTGCTCCAAATCATCAACCCTGTGCAGCAAGTTTGGCAGATCCAGACACATTTGAATACCTCTCCGTGTTCCCATCCTTTCCTTATAACAATTCCAAGCCACAGCTGCCATTTCAGAGTGCTCAGTCACAGTTCTGCCATCATCAGTTACCAGACTGACAATAGAATTTCTTTTATATCTGATTGTGGCCATAGAATGGAAATACTTTGTGTTTTCTTCCCCCAGCTTGATCCACCTAGCAGTACATCTCTTTTTCCAATACAGATACTGAGCATGCAGAAGCTTTTCATAATGTGCCTTAACAATTCTCCTGAAGTTATTTTCTGTGAGAAATAAAGGTCTCTCCTCCTCCAAATTATCCAAAAAAGCAATCACAATGTTACATCTGACAATACTATTCTTCAGCTTTGATAAACCCACTTTCCAAATTTTCAGAGCCCCTCTTAAAAGTTTTAGCTTCTTAGATAATAAAGCAGCTGCATTCTTTCCCCAACAGTCCAAATTCCAAGCAGATGACACACAGTCCAAAAACCCTTTTTGCTCCACCCAAAAATTCTCAAAACGAAAAATATTTGCATGAGGTATAACAGTGTCAATACTAACCACACATGGCACATGATCAGAGGTTGGCTTAGCCAAGGGGAGCACCACAGTGTTTGGATAAACAGTTGTCCAATTAGGTGTAGAGAAAAACCAATCCAATTGAACTAACAAAGGATTTTGCTGCATATTTGACCAGGTGTAATATCTTCCTTTAAGAGGTAATTCCAGAAGCCCCAAATGGCTAATTAACTCATTGAAAATAAAGATATCATTCATATCTCCACCAGGCAGGTTTCTATTATCTTGTGATCTTATGAAATTAAAGTCTCCCATGATAAGCCATAATTCATCATCTGGAATAATTAAATTAAACAGCCATTGTATAAATTCATCCCTTAGATCACCATGACAAGGACCATATACAGAAACCAAAGTCCATTTCTGATCACAATGAGCAGATGCAAACTCAATGATTACAGCAAATCTTTTGACTTGAATTAATGTCCCTTTGAAAACAGCAGAGTTCCACACCACCAAGATACCACCAGAGGCACCCACAGATGGTGAAAAAGCAAAATTATCAAATCTTTTTGGGCAAAAGGACTTAAGGAATTTGTTATCAAAGGATTCCCTTTTTGTTTCCTGAATACACATCACAGAGCATCCACTTTCCTCAATTTTCTCTCTGATAGCTAACTGCTTTGCCTCAAAATTAATACCACGAATATTCCAATCCAAAACCTTCCAAGTTTTAAACTTACGAATATAATCCATAAAAATACATAAGCAAAAGATTCAGCAACATGCAAGCACAGCTTACAAAAAGGAGACACTGACAGACACAGCCTAAAGGAAGACACCTAAGATAAAGGAAATGAGTAGGGGCATTTCCTCCCCAAAACATCAGCCAGTTGTATAACATCTAGCCACTAGTTGACTGCTCCTCTCCTGACACAGCTGTAAGCTTGTCAACTGTTATCAAATCAGGCTCAATCTCCAGCAGATCACCTATGTGTTGCAAAGTCTTGAGTGGAATTTGTGGTGTGACTGATGGCTTCTCTTCTGTCTTCTCTTTGTTGGCTTGATCACCTCTTGTTGCAGGCACAGCTCTTCTTGCTTTCTTCCTTGGCTTTGGAGCAATATCAGTAATAGGAGGGACCCTATACCCCTCCCTTGCAGCAGAACCCCTAGTATGCCTTCTAAGCCCCACATCAACCAGAGGAGTTTCCTTGGACTTGAGAGCCTTGGACTTCTTCACAGTTTTAGACTGAACTTCATGCACTGGCATAGGCATAGCAGCAAACTCCACATCTGCAGGTACTTCAGGTGTAGAAAAATCTGGGACAGGGGGTGGTTCCAAGCTATCCACCACTTTAATTGTACTCAAGGAAACAACCTTTCTATCCAACTGCAGAACTACAGGCTTGATCTCAGATAAAACAGCAGCAGCATTGACCTTGTCAGAGAAAGCTATTTCCCAGCTCCTTTTCATAGACTGTCTCTGAAACTGAACAGCAGCAAGTCTACTAGAAGCAGCATTCACTTGTATGGCATCCAAAGTAGAAATAATTTCTTGGAACTGCTGAGAAATAGGTGGCACAAACAAAGTGAGAGCCCTTTCAGTATTCTCTTGCTCACTGTCCTGGGCAATAAGCATGTCATCTTCTAGCTGGAATTCCATGAGAACATCTACAGCATCATGGGACTCCTGTACTGCAACACCAGGTGCAACAGAAACAGACTGAGGTGCAGCAAAAATAGTATTTGCTGCATCTTCTACAACAGGTGCAACAACCTGAGGTGCAGCAATGTTAAGATTTGCTGCAACCACAACTTCATCATTAGCAGCCACATCAGGCTCAACATTGACCTCCTGAACAGCAACCTCAGGCACATTATCTCCTTGAAACTGAACTGCAAGTAAATCAGCCTGTTGCAAGACATCAGCAGGTGGTTGTTCATGAGCTGGCTCATTCATCATTACTGTTGGAACTACAGGCATAGGATGAGGAGCCACAGTAACTTCAGATGCATCATCATCCACCAGATCTGCAGGTACATCAGCAGGTGCAGCAGGTTGAGGATGAACAGGCAAAGGGTCTTGAGGTGCATCATTCCATCCATTGGCAGGATATTCAGGCAGAACAAACATGTTATTGTCAGGGACTAAACCACCAGGCAGTGGGTGAGGATTTCCATCCAGAGGCATTGGGTCTTCATTGGCAGGGATCACATCAGCAAATTCAGATGAAAGAATATAAACTGCAGCTGTCCACGAGCGCCTGATACCAGTAAAGCGCCCAACCAAAGGCTGTCTGAAGACCACATCACGAGGAACTAACTGAACAGATGAATAAGTGACATAGGCTAGAATTCTGCACTTCATTGGATCTCGAGAAAACCAGTAATGATAATCACCAAAAGTGTTAACAGCCTCCCTAATACATCCATCATTACGAAAATCCATAGGAACCCCAATGAACATGATCCAACCATTACGAGCTCCTTGATGCACACGGTACCCAGGCCCCTCATTGTGATTCTCAAAGCGAATAAAATGGTGCGGTCCAAAATCCCTTGGTGGATGATCAACTAAAGCAGCACGAGCAACCGGACTACGCATCTGATACAGACCAACTCCATAGAACCAAGACTGAAAATTAATCACCTCAAAGCCGAGATTGACGATGAAGTCCCTCGCAAGATGCAGCAGATCATGCAGATCCTGTGCCGGCGGCTCTGGCTCGACCACCGCAACACAGTAGGACTCAAACTGATCTGGAGTGAAGTGCGTCGGCGTGACGAAGGTGCGGGGAAAGCGGAGAACTCCTCCATCAATGATTCCATGCCCGCGCGGAAGAAAGCGATGAGGATCAAGTTCGAAGTTGGCCATTGTGGCCAGAGGAGGTGGCGGCGCGGCGGCAAAGCGAGGCGAAGGCTGTGGTGGAGGCGTGTCAGAAGCAGGGGCAGGGGAGATGACAGGGGAAGTTGACGACAAACGAGGGGAAGCGTCGCGGATATCTGGGGATTTCGGAACTTCTTTTGGAACCCACTTCTTTAATTGATATGGTTGGTTAAGGCAATTCCTCTGTTTATGGCCATAATTAAAACAACCCCTGCATCTAATCTGTCGCTTACAATCCTTCGCAGAATGGCCCATCCGTAAACATCTCTGGCAGTCCCAATACGTCCAGGCCCAAGCTTCAACTAAACTCGTTAGCCCATCAAGCCCATCTTCTGTACTCTAAGCAGCCACAGGATCAGAAGTCGGCGGAAGAGAAGCAGACGGCCCAGAAGACGGCCCAGAAGACGGCAAAGCCCCAGCCAAGGAAGAATTTGAAAATCGGGCAGGCGCGGCAGGCGCGTGATCCAAGGGGGCCGATCCGAGGACAGCGGGCATGATCAACGGAACCGGAGCAAATTTTCCAAAACTAACCACCGGCGTCCCTGCCTCCGGCGGAGCAGCTACCACCGGAGATGAACAAGGGGAAGCCAACGGCTGAGCCGCCAGAGTCTCATGATTCTCAGAATTAGCAATAACCAAAGCACGATTAATATGCAAAGGAACCCTAGGCCTAGACCTCTGCCTAAGAAGAGGCCAAGCCCTCCGACGAGCTCTGGAAGCAAGAATCCATTCACCAGCACACTCCCTTTCCCAAAGCAAGAACTCACGCCACCAGTTTGCCCCCCCAAAACTCCACAGATGATAATAACATTTGAACTGGGGGCAACTATAGAACTTTCGTCTAAGCAACAATAAACCAACAACTTTAGAAGAGACAGAGAAAGAGAATACCCTGTCGCGGATGAGAGAAACCTTGAGATCATCACAAAAACCGCCCGTCGCTGCTTCCAAAGCCAGAGAAACATTGTCTTCATCCAATCTGAAAGAAGATCTTCCAAAAGAGACCACCATGATGAAGTTACCAGACTCTCTTGATGGATGAACATGAGATCTGAGAGTGCGCCAGACATGTAACGCCAAGGCCTTTCCAGGAGAAAAATCCAAGCCTAGGGCAATCGCCGCATGAACTGCCATGATCCAGGTATGAGGGTGTAGAGGAGACGAAGGGGAAGAAGATGATCGGAGAGGAGGAGGCTAGCAAGGTGAGAGGAGGCTAGATCGCCGGCGTTAAGGTGTCACCGGCCAGGAGGGTGGGTGGGTGGGTGGGAGAGCCATTGGAAATCCTGATCTTAAAGAAAGAACTTCTTGGGAGATAACCCATCTATCAAGTATAAAGTTTATATTGTTACTTGAAATAATTAACCATACACAAATGTTGATAAATGTTATTTTTATTTAATATTTTAAATATATATTAATGAAAAATCTAGAAGATAAAAAGGCACTTGCATAATACTTTACTCTTGTTTTTTGGGTATAATGTATCTTGCAATTTACACATAGCTAATTACTAAGTTGAAAACATATGAATCCTCTTTTGTTTAACTAGCATTGCCACCACCAAATATAAAATAGTGTGGATTCTACTATATTTGCAAACATATAATTTAATTATTGATATTCTTGCATGTAACACAGAATATGGATATTTAGTTATCATAGATTTCAGTATAACCTAACCGTAGTCACCTATCTAATTTATTTTTGTCCTACATGATATACGCATATAGTATTTTTTGAGAAAAAAAACAAAAATATTAGGTTTATTGCGCTATAGTACTCGCCTGGACATTGTATTTAGGGATTTGATTACTTTTTCTTATCTTCGGGGTAGACCTCCGCCGGTGCTTGAAGGGCTCGATCTTCGGGGTCCGCTTCCTCTGGGAGTTCATCTCCCCGCCCGGTCACCCGCCCGCGCCGCGGAGATTTCCCTAGGGTTACGGCGAGGGTGAGGGCGAGGCGGTGCGGAGGCGAGGCGCCGAGGAGGAGGGCGGAGGATGAAGAGGCGATCTGGCAGATGGGTCTTCACCGTAAGGAGTTTTGCTTGTGTTTAATGCGGCTTTTCTGGATTTTCTTTATATCCCGGCCGCCTCTACCCTATCTTTGGCTCTTCGGGTTTCGGCTTCCGAGTTCGTTTCACGTTTGTGTTGCGGTTTTTATATATTTCACGTGTGTGTGCTGTGCTGCGGTTTATATATTTCACGTTTTATAATCACACTTCAGAAAAGATGAGCACACGTTGCGTTGCTAAAAAGTTGATAATGCCAATTTTCAACCGAAAGTTCACTGCCCTCTGATCCGTAATAAATGTTGTGGCTTTAGTTTAAACTAGACCATGAACTGCGCGCGTTGCTGCGCCCGTCCATCTCAAGGGATAAGTGATAGAAATGTTAAGAAAAATTAGATAGTAGACACTTTCTTAAAGAATATGAATAATTTGAATTACAATGCCTTGACACGGGGGATGTTATAGAGCAAGAAGTTAGAACATTATGTCCTTTAGAAGGCTAGCATCCTCCGCTCTTCCACACAATTCAACTCTTGCATTGAGTGAATTAAGTATCTCATCAAGTGTGTACAGAAAAAATTAAAACATCACCATATTATAAAACCAACTAACATCATATTATAAAACCAACTAATCGAGTAAATACCTTGGAATGCTAAAGAATGTGACCGTCCATATCTAAGTAAGACATTATATCCTCAATTTCTAGAGGAGAAGGAACATTTTTATCCTTTGGGCTTAACTCATGTTCCCCAGTAGCTATCATGCAACAATTAATCAAGATCATATAAGTCAAGATAAATAGTAGAAAAAATATAAGATAATTGTGAGGAGAAGTGGATGGCATTGGTATAAAATTGCAGATGAGTGGAACAATGCACAAAGTAGTACTATAATAATAGTTGGCAGGAGAATTATTGTCAAGTTTATCGGATTTAAATGAACATTGGAAGCATTGCTGAGCACTAATACAAAATAATTTAGTACTGATAAAAATGGATGCCAGAATGAAGTGCACACTTACAGATGTCCAAAGCCAAGCGCAAACCATCATCTGAGAGATATGCAAGCATGGAAACCATCTGAGTAAATTACACTACTGTTTTCTTTAAAATTAATCTGGTCTTGGTATTTACAGTAGACCCCCTGGAACAATTAATTTCCTAAAAGCATGTCAACGCCAAGTACAAAGGTCATATAAAGCAGATTTTCAGTTTTTGAATAGCATGGAACATTGCAGAAAAAAGGTGATAGAAAAGAGAAGAAGTATGCAGAATGTTGATGCTCTACGCTACACAGAATTGCATCAACAGCTACACAGTACCCTTTATTACTGGTCATTTCCTGGCCACCATTCATGGACTTCATATGAACAATAACAATAGAATTATATTACCTTCATTTCTTTTCTGAGATAGAATTGGCTTCATTTGACACATAAACGGAGACCACGCTGACATATCATAGCATACACGTACATTAGAAAATTCTGGTAATAAATTTCACATACTTATTATAGAGATTCCTCTCCATGAAAGGTCCAGTATATGCTTTTGGAAGAGTAAGACAAGATAACTACATATATGTGTTATTCCAACTAACAATGATCAGTTGGAGATATCAGAGTGGTGAACATGAACTTGCAATGATCAGTTTTGCTCATTTGTTCCTGGTGTCACGGTACATAAACTACTTGTGATATGATATATAAATGCCAAAAGTAAAATGAAATTTTTAGATTTTATCAAATTTGCAGAAGAGAGATGGCAGAGGCTTTTCTAGTCAGCCTAAAAAAACTGCAGGCTGGGCCCCTCCAAATTTGTACATATGTTTAGCAATATGTTTAGTGCTTGGAATCTTGCACCTTGTAGAAGGTAGGGTCAGTTTTGCAAGTTGAACCGCATGGCTATGGAACACAAGTTACTTCATTCCAAGAAATTGCTCCTACAGCTTCACCAAGGTTATTCCGTGTCAAACTAAAACGTCGACCAACGGAGGAATGATCCCTCCCTTGGCTATACGTTGTTAGGTAGGATGAGACTCTCCCCGCGGATGGACGCTAGGATGATAAACCGGTTTATTCGCCCCTCCCTGCGAAATTACCGCGAGATGGGGATTCGAACCCGGGTGGGCTGGCTGCGCACTCGCTTGCCTTGCCACTGAGCTGGAACTCAGTTCTCATTCCGTGTCAAACTAAGAAGAGATAAATTTTAAAAATTTTATATTGTACATAAAAGCACTTTCGATATATTGTATAATACACACCCTATATTTTTGTAAGACAGTAAATAGCAGTAAAAAAAAACTACATCTAAGTTGAGACACTCATTACAGAAGAAACACAAGTTATTGCAGATGAAAAGGACATTGTCTTGCTATTCATAACAATATTTCATTGCTCGAAGGAAAAGCTGATAAGAGGATGATTAAACCTGGCAACTGCAGAAGGTAAACCAATCAACCACATACAATATGTTTTGTCTTTTCCCATGTGGAGGATTCACGATTGCATAGAACAATTGGTTGGGGATCTGAAGGTAAATATATATGATAATGCTTTATGATAACCCATGAGGTCAGTTTTTTTTCTATCCTCGTGTCACATAACGAATATGACAAGTTGGTACCCGGTACAAACAACACAGAAAAACAAAAGTATAACCATTATCAAAGTATATAAGAAAGCAGATCAACCTGATCACTTCATCTTCCCCGTGAAGGTGTGTGCTAGGTGGAACGGCTGGTGGCTAGCTAGGAACTGCTGCCGGGTTATTTTTCGTCACCTCTGGTACAAAGCGGCTGCGGCACAAACCATCTCCTCTTTGTCCTTGAATCCTGCCCCTTATACTCCTACCCAAACGAACAATAAGATGAGCACGAGAAAGTCGATCGAGTATGCTAGCCCAACGAAAGTCTCCATCTCCTCCGATCCACTTACACCAGCGAGATAGCACCACATCCTCTTGCACGTGGGAGACACAACCGCCATCTCCGCCTCATCGGCGTTGTTGTCGTCTCCATCGCTGCCCGCCCGTCGTCGCCGCCAACGTAATCGCTGGAACAATCACCAAAGAAACAACAAGAATTAGCATCTATGGTCCGATGAAGGGTGAGGAGGAAATCAAATTCGTACAAAGCTCAGAGCATCAATCATGGCTTATCGGAGAGGATATTTGCGAGCTAGAAATAGCCGTCCCGTAAAACCGAAACAGCAGGGAACATAAAGGGCGGTGGAGGCTCCATTAATTAAACGAAGAAACGGCTGCACTCATCATGGCCTTCCGTCCTACTGCCACGGTCGTTGTACATCTGGGGAGAGGAGCGGAATATGGAGAGAGATCGCATGGTGCCCATATCAAATGGAGGCCTGGTTAGTAAAAAAGGCCGCAAGGAAATCCAACAACGGTTAACAGCATCTCAGCCCGACTCACCGCAAAGCTTCTAACTCGGTTTGGGGAGTAGCTTCCCCTCAATGTTTAACGGGCCGTAATTGTGCAGATGACGAGTGAAAATGGTCTAGGGAGTGCGGTGGGATGGCCAAGAAATCCTGAGCGTTAAGGTAGAGATCGGACAGCTTAGGACGCCAAATTACTGTGGTGGCTCCTAGCTAGTTCCATTTTACTGTTTACTAATTTATGTGATTTTAACTACAGCTCTGGTAGTTATTATGGATCGGTTGAAGCAATTGATATGTCATTGTATGACGAGTTGTACTCGCCGTGCTTGTGTGGCTGTTACTTGCACAAGTTTTTGGTCAAGAACGAGATCATGCAAGAGTTGAAGCAATCCATGAACAAAAGTGGAGATTGAGAAGGGAGAGGGGCTACGAGATTACTTATTCTAGTTGAATGCCCGTGCGTTGCCACGAACGTCGTTATATTTCTTTGCTCTTCATATAAAATTGAAGTATAGGAAATATCCATGTGTATTGCTACGAAACAAAGTAGTTCCGAAATTTCTTCGACCTCCATCACCCAGTCATATACCAAATAATTACACCTTATTGCAAGAAGCGAAAAAACTTCCATGCCACTTAATTAAAAAAACTACATAAATAACATCGTAATTGCAATTACAATACTCCATATTGCCTTTGTTTAGATTTACATGTGTGTGTACAATAAAACCCGTCTAGATGCACATGTATTTAGCCAAATTTGAGACAAATATCTATAGCTGGATTGCATATATTTTTTCATGTGTATTGGCACATCGGCACATGGTAAAATATTCTATCCATACATATAGTAGGTCTCCTAAAAATATTCGTCAACTAAATTGTGGTTCGACTCCAAAAGCTCCCTAGTATAGTGACTCACCTATATCTTGAAATAAAAATTATGGCACAAATAGCGTCACCAAAATTATTGGGTTGTTACATTTTTTGTCAAGTAAATATGCAACAGTTTTAGTCAATCCCTCTATGCATATATTCCGATGGACCAATTCATTAATTATTAGAATATAATTACATCATTGATATCACAATGGTACTTATTGATCACACCAAATCGCAATTACTTTTCCATAAACATACAATGGAGACTACTAAGCCAATAAGATACAATTAGCAACGACGAACAATTGAGGACAAACTAACCGGATAATAAACGATGAAGCATCGAAGGTAAACAAAGAAAAATGAGAAAATAATAAGAGGTGCTACCTTGTTCTTTCTTCTGATGTGATACAATTTATTCAGTTGCGGGCACCTCGTCGACGAGATACTCTCGGCAATCTCCCCCTGCAGTTATAAGGGTGCCTGGACCAGTTACTCCAGGCGTGTTGGACCTATCAAGTTCTAGATGAGGCCATAAAAATAATAATATTTTCTTTTTTACGGTCATAAAAAAGGTGTCTAAGCATTTGTAAGGAATAAGCTGAACTATGCTTTATAATAAGAGCTCCAAAGTTCATCTTGAAAATTGAAGACGAACTGTACCACAAATCTACTGCAAGCTTCATCTCATATGGTGTACTGCTCAAGGTGGAAGTGTCTTTCAACCAGCCAGAAGATGTCACTGACGAATGACCAAAATTTGCGGCCGGTACCTTTAGGCACAACACCATCAGATCAAGAACCGTACAAAGATACCAGTAGGCAACAAGATGAGAGGCAAGTAGGGGATGGACCCATCTTAGTGGGAGTAGTAGGGATGGACCTGAAGCTCGAGGCTCGAGGCTCAGCTTTCAGATTCGACAAGGCTCGGCTTGGGCTCAAATCGGCTCGAAGGTTAGGCAAGCCTTGCAACCGAGGCTCAAGGCTCGACAAGCCCGCTCGATAAATCTTGCAAGCCCTCTCGAAGTCCCAAGGTGTAGGCAACCGCGCGGTGGTAAGTTTGCTTCCTCCGTATTCACTGCCGCCTCCCTCTTTATTGGCGATGAGGAAGAACCGCGAGGTGCATCGTGGATGACGATGCCGCCACCGCGCCTTGGCGACGGATAGGTCGCTGAGCGCTGCTACCTTGCGAAGCCCGGCGAGCCGGATCGCGATGAATCGGAACGGGATGAGGCTAGATATGCCGACATAGTGATGGATCGCGCCGCTGGGAAGTAGACGACTCGTCGTGGAGTGTCGTTGGTGATTCGCGGGCAATACCCGTGCCCTGCGAGCGTGGCGTCCCGCGTTGGCTTATTTTGTTGAATCGGCCGACGCCGGGGCCGACGTAGCACACGATATCCCCCCGCTCGTGTTATAAGATGAACAACCACTCTGGGCTGTTCGAAGCCCACGCCGATTGGTTTCACTGCGCTGCCGGTAGATGTGCTCGTCGCTCTGCAATAAGGGCGCGGAGCTCCTCGCCCTCTGGCGCCGACAGGACAGCGTAGCCGACGTTGGACATGTGCCAGCCGTGTGGTAGCCTGTACCTTGGTGGCACCAGCAGGTGCACATAAGAGGACTTCCGCCATGTCGAGTGTGAAGTTGTGCGGGCTGTCCTCCGCGATGATAGTGCCGCTGCCACCAGCTTCTTGGTTATGTGCCATGGTGGTGGAGGATGAGGTGGTCGGCGGCAAGGGTTTCTGAGGAGTGGGCGCGTCGGGGAATGGATAGAGAAGGCAGTGTCGGTGCGGTTTATAGAGGATGACGGAATGCACGTTGATGACGCGGGGAGCTCATTGGTCGGTGCGTGGATCTGGCAACGTCCCTTCGCGTTGCTGCCTCGGGATTGCCGCGCCCGTTGAAGACGACGACTGAACTTCTGCGCGTTGTCATTTCAAACGTGGCCACCACTTTCTCTCACTGCCAGGGCGTTCCCACAACGCGAATCGACGTGGCACGAGGCGCCAGCGCGCCCGGCGCGTAGGGAGCAGCAAGCGTGTACCGGCAATTTTATTGGGATCCAAAACACGCCAGTGCTTTATTAGGTTCGCCGGTGTGGTTAAAAAAATAACGTCGGACCCCCAAATAACAATTTGGGTCGCTATAATGGGCACCGGTGAAGATGCTCTAAGAGGTGAGATCCATCGGCATAAAAAAGAAGAGGCCAGATCCAACAACAAGAATAATCAAACCCCTAAAGCTGGTTTTGTAAAACACATAATGCATTTGCTTAATAATTGGTAGCCGTGATAAGTACTTGCAATTTCCAATGCTTATAGAACACATAAATAAAAGGTTTATTGGAGGGTAAGTATTAACAACGGGGAAAAGTGAAAAAGTTGACTTACCAATATGAGTCTGGAGTGGAGTACACACCTGCGATTTCAGTAGAAAAAAATACATCAGATTTGCTATGGATGGTTAGTGTTGTCGTCAGCATTGGATGTGGATGAGGGCATGGGCGGACCCAGAATTGGTTTTTAGTGGGGGCAAAGATGTGCTTAGTGGTGCAAATATTTTTATTAAGTGGGGGCAAATCAATATTTAGCATGACATAATACAAGGTGGTAGAAAATTGAGTGGGGGCAGCCGCCCCCATTAGCTAAAGGCTGCATCCGCCCATGGATGAGGGTGGCGTGGAGAAAGACCAATAATCGAGACACAATAGGTGTCTGCGGCTCCGATGAACATACTTTCTCAATGATGAACTCTTCGCATGGTGGAGGTCATTGATCGACATGGACCCCCCGTGTTTCGGAGTCTCAACCATCACCAAGACGCCTAGAACCATCTCACTCGACGAGATAACATAAAAAAATAGAAGATCACAATAAGTAAATTCAGATGTTTTATTCAGGTCTCGCCCAATAGTAAGGATGGATTAAGCAGGATGCTGGTCTGAACCTTCGTCCCTGGTGTCGTTCCCACCATGTCCATGATGGCACAACCGCACAAGGAACACGATGACGACGCTGGTGTTGTTAAGCCCAGGCTGTCTTCTCCGCAAGCACACACCGCCTTCCACCAGAAAAGCGGCGATGAGGAAGACGTAGTTGTAGCCAATTTAAGCTCCATCGATGTTGACCTCTTCGTCCAGGTCGGGGGAGGCAGCACTTGCAAGAACGAACTGAAAGGAAGGAGAGGTGGGATGACTCGTTTACATTAACCGTGATCATTCCCGGGATTGTGGCAATTTAATTGATGTTCGACACCAGGACGTCTATTTCCTTGATTGTGAAGATTGGATTGATACCACAATTAATACATTCCTATTTTGTGCAGAGAGAGACATGGGAATGATGTTTGATGGGTGTTTTTAGATGATGAACGGTCTGGATCTTCCGAATGTTTGATGTGAAAGTGATACCATCCCCAACTCTAATATAATAGTAAAGATTGAACATCTGGTCTTTTGGCCCATTTTTTCTTTTGTTCAGTTCACGTTTACATCATAGTTTGTAAATTTGTGTTGTTCACTTGTGTTATTCCTTTCGCAAGAAAATTCACATTTTGTTATTCACATATCACAAATATGTATTGTGAAGATGTTAGGTCCAGTTCCATATGGTGCTTGGAGAGCTCAATGTTGGTGAAACACTTCTTTGTAGAGATCATTTACGCAAATCCTCCAGCACGACGACTCCCGCCGCATTGTGGTATTTTCCTTAAGGTTTCGGTGAGGTGGTGCGGAGATGAGGGAGTCACAACAAGGTGTGTGTGTGGGACTCATTGAATAGATTTTGTTTTGTCATTGTTGCGGGGTTTTTTTTTTTTTTTTTTTGCCTTTTTGGGGTATTTTGGTTTCCTATATGTTGACTTTTTGGGTTATATGGGTTAAGTTTTTCTTTCATTCAATCAACGTTTGTATTTGTGGTTTGATGGTTTGTATTGTTAAGTTTGTTATTCACACTTCACACGATACATGTAAAGGGCCTTATCAAAAGAGTGGTTGCACTTCTTCTCAGAGCACATATTCGCCACAAGACCCGATGCTCACCACGGTGCAGCAATTGCCATACGGGCCCGAAAACGAAATGCGACAAGAAGGTCACAAGGAGCGCCTTTGGTATCCTGGGTTCCCTTGGCTCGCATGGGGAGCCCAACTTTTGGGCTGTTTGATTTCCTGAGCTCCTCCACGTTGTTGCATTGTACGATTTTTAAAGTAAATTTGCCTGGCCCGGGAGGTACGTTCAAATTGCCCGTTCTAGTTATGCAACCTTTGCAGGTGGACTAGCTTAGCTTCGGCTCAATTTCCCTTGAACTACCCCACACACCCTCTCATCTAGTCAACACAATCATACTCCGAATCAAAATAAGTTGTATATGAAAAAAATGCGTGTCGATGATATGAATCAATTCCGACAATCGGTTTCGAGTTTCATCAGTCATAAATCGTAAATTTTATGTATGAAGTTTGAGCGAATTTCGCAAAATTGGTCGCACACGCTCAACCGTTTGAAATTTCTTTTGAGGAGTAGGTTCACTTCACCATTCCGCATGACTCTCGTGTTGTAAGATTTTTGTTTTAATGGACAAAGACTGATAGATAAATGACTCGCTAGTATATTGTAATTTGCGCGCATGTGTGAGTATATTTTGGAGTTCTCTTGCTCAACTTCTTACTTGCCATCTTCATGGACGGCGACGTGGAGGCGATAGGTGAGAAGTGAGAGAGGTGATAATCCATGGTGGTGGTCATCCTAGTCGTTCGTGGTGGCATGGTGTTATTTCCGCGCGCTGTTGTGATATGTCGGTGTGACCGCAGCGGATGGTGTTGTTCGGTTAACGTGAACGACGACATGAGCGCTGGCATCGTGGACGGCAATGTCACGGTGTTTTTTTCCGTTGTGACATGCTGGAGTGGACGACATCGGCATGGTGGCGTCAGGCTTGTGTGTGTGTGTGGGGAGGGGGGGGGGGGTGATACGGCGTCAGGCTTCCTGGTCGGGACCTGGTGCTTTGACCAACGTGAACGGTGGTGTCAAGGTGATGTTCATCATCGTGGTCGACGACGTGGTGATGCTTGTGACCGGCGATGTTATGGTGGTGTTCAGCGACATGGTGATGCTTGTGACCGGCATGAACGGTGGTGTCATACGGTCATGGTGATGTACGGCAACGTGTGATCCTTGTGACCGGCATGAACGGCGGTGTCATGGTGGTGTCTGGCTTCGTGATCACCGACGTGACGATGCCTGTGATGGGTGAGGTAAGGTCACCATGTTACCATATAAGTGAGGTGAGGTTAAAAAAGCATACGCCCAACCATACAAAGTGACACTTGTGTACCACTATATGCAACCCAGGCTATCAAACAAAGTGTCATTTTTTTAGCCCAGAGCTTGTACAGAACCCGATGTGCTTTCCATCTCCCTGGCGCAGTCATCTCCAAATCAAGCCTAGGCAACCAAACGCGTCCAAGGAAATCACAAGAAAGGGAGAGAACCATACAACTTGAAGTTCGACAAATAAGTCCACACAAATAAAGTTCTGCACTGGAAACATGGTGGTGTTCAGCGACATGATGATGCTTGTGACCGGCATGAACGGTGGTGTCATACGGTCATGGTGATGTACGGCGACGTGTGATCCTTGTGACCGGCTTGAACGGTGGTGTCATGGTGATGTCTAGCTTCGTGATCACCGACGTGACGATGCTTGTGATGGGCGAGGTAAGGTCACCATATTACCATATAGATGAGGTGATGTTAAAAAAGCATGCGCCCAACCATACAAAGTGACACTTGTATACCGCTATATGCAACCCATGCTATCAAACAGTGTCATTTTTTTAGCCCAGAGCTTGTACAGAATGCGCTGTGCTTTCCATCTCCCTGGCGCAGTCATCTCCAAATCAAGCCTAGGCAACCAAACGCGTCCAAGGAAATCACAAGAAAGGGAGAACCATACAACTTGAAGTTCGGCAAATAAGTCCACACAAATAAAGTTCTGCACTGGAAAAACTTGTAAAAACCTTTTTTACCAGGAATAAGTAGGACAAAAAACTAGGGAGATCTTACTTGCCCCACGATACAAGTAAAGCACATGTAATCAATCATAACCACGTTATATTAAGTGATTGAAAGCGAGCCAAAGATAACAATCTGAAAGAGTGTCCACGCAAAGTATTGGACGCGTGCACTCCTGTTCTCGGGCACATTGCCGTGTTCAGAAATCTGAAAATTCACAAAATACAAGGGAACGAAAATTTCTTGTCATGCCAGACGTTGCAATCGCATCATCAACCTCCAACTGAACTGTCGCGTCGCCAGGTTGCAAATTCCTAAAGGAAAAAAAATTACGTTGCTTCTTTCTATCTCCAATCTCTGTTTATCCTGAAAGAGAGCATAAACATAAAATAAATTTGACAGACTTGCGGTAGAATATCTTAAGAAATGATTTGAGAAATGCGTGTGTCATGCCAGTCTATCACACGTCTCTGCAAGATGCATGTACTACAACGACAATTACAGCATCGAAAGGTTTGCCGATGAAGTTCAGAAGTTCAGAGCTACTTCGAGAACAAGTACAAGTACAGTTTCCGCGCGTCAAGAGGAGACAGTGGGCAGCGAGTCCATGAATTCGTGGCACACATCGGCGCCAAGCTCCGTCAGCATCTCGGTCACGCCGGCCACCAGGTCGCCAGCTCCGGGCACGTCCACCGCGCCGTCCTCCTTCTCGCGTCCCTTTTCTAGTCGCACCTCCTCGACCAGCCTGAGCCGGATGCTCTCGGAGCGGACGACGCCGTCGCGCCACAGGCCGAGCCCCAGCTCGCGGACGGGCGTCCTGCCGGTGGCCGGGACGAACGTCCGGTCCATGTACATCACGATGTTTCTGATAGCAGAGACGGCCGCCGTGTGCCGGCGCCACATCGCCAGCAGCTCCGTTAGGAAGGACTGGCCAGAAGGGTCGGCGGCGGCGAGTGACCCCACGAGGGCCTGCACCTCCGAAGCCATGGCGGCCTCCACCGCGGAGTAGAGCTCTTCGCCATGCTTGTGCAGAACCAGGGAGTAAGCCCTCCTATTAACCAATCAATCCACCAAACAAATTGCAGTTAGTTCATAAAAGTTTAGCCAGAAGGACCGGAGGATATGTAGAGGGAGACGATCGATCGATCGATGCACCTGTAGAGGTCGCCGAATATGACGTTCGTCATGTCCTGGGCGTATATGTCGCGGACCGCGTCCGTCACCGCCTTGCAGTTGCCGGCGACCACGTCGGGGTTCCCGTCGGCCTCCTGCCACCGGAACGCCGCGGCGCTGAATTGGTGCCTGGCGGACATGGTGGTGCAGCGGGTTGATTAACGCGTGACACCAACATATCGGAACATATAACAGCGCTCCAACCTTCGAACCAGGAATTTTCTTTACCAAATGGTTTTATGTGGAATAGTCAACAGCACAAGTAAACTTCCTGGACTTTTAGCGTTGAATAGTACACTATCCACTAGACTAGTAAACTTGCTTGACTTTAAGTGTTCTTTTGGCCTCCTTGCCTACATCATGTGTGAAGTGCAGCATAACGAAAGTGGTGCAGGAGGAAGACTTTGACTGAGTCGGTCAACTCTCTAAAGCCTTCTAACCCATTTTATTCATTTTTTGTCAAAATCGACATACCCAACACATTACACATGCATGACATCCACCACAATTTGAAAAGCCCTACAACTAAGAGCCTCTCTAACTGGTGACCTATATAAGCATGGTGATTGAAATTTTGATTTTTAAAAGAAGTTTCCAACAAGTGATGTAGACATATATGGTGATGTGAAAATATACATCACCTCTATGGTGATGTAAAACAATTCCTCCCCAGGCGTAGACCCTACCACCACGCCGAAGCCCCTCGCGCGTCTTCTTCCCGCAAACATCCACAGCCGCCGCCGCCCCACCAAATAGTCGTCGGATCCACCACAATCGAGGCTCGTCGTGTTGTTTCCCTGAAGATTCATGCCAAATCGCAACCGAATCGAGTCGTGCCTCGTTGAGAGCCAACCCAAATCCGCGACTGGCTTCCTCGGTGTGCGGTTGCGATAATTTAGTCGCTACGCTGCCAACATCACCGTCGCCAACACACGCTGGCGTCTAGGCATGTTCGAGCCGGAGCTTGCCGCGCACGTGTATGACAAGACCACATGGAAGTATTCCGACCGTGGGAGGAGATGAACTTTGCCAACATGGAGAGCCTCATGGAGGCAGAGTTCCTCTCGCTAGAAATGCAGGTCGCCACCTCTGGCCAGGAGAGGGAGAACTGTCGTGCCTTTTTGTTGATTATTGTGTACGAGTCCAATGAGGCGGCCACGGAGTAGCTCTGTCGTGACCACCCAGAGCTCGTGCAACTCAAGGTGGAGTACAACGATGAAAGTGAAGCCACGAATAATGAAGCGTCTATGGAGTCGGAGGCTAGCCCCTCCACCGTTGTTGTATCGCTTGACTCATCCTATGAGTTGGACTCGGGTTGCTGGAATAGCATCAGTGTCTCCGGCGACAACGACGAGGACTAGGGTGGTCTCTAGATAGGTGTCTGTAAAAGTTTAGGGTTGTATCGAAGTTATAGGGTTTTAATAGAACTTAGAAGTGTCGGAGTTTAAGTACTATCAAAGTTTAGGTTCTATGTATCATCGAAGTCGAGTTTGAATGTATCAAACCGCTGAAATAAATTAGAGGTGTTAAAATTGAAATTTGAGTTACTTAATTCAAAGTTTGAGTTGTTGAATTTGAAGTTCGAAGTGTCGAACAAGAAGGATTTGTGCTGCTAGGGATCACATGTGACATATTTGACATCATATGGGAAATTAAAAACTGCACATGTGATCTAAAACCCACTGTTTCATGATATAAATTCCAATGGCTTTTGCTATAATAACTTTTCCAACCATGATTTTTTATTTGCATGTGTTCATTTATTTCTGTGTAATAAAAAATTAATTCTAACGAATGATACTAAATATAGTGGTTTGCATAGTTTCTATGGCTCCCTTTTGAACAGCAAGGCCCTCTCTATACACGGGAACTCTTTCTTTCATTAAAGGATATTGTGAACTTAGATAATTTATACATCACCTGTTTTGGGTGCCCCATAATACATCACACGTTACAATAGCGGACCTAGAACTTTTTCAAAGCATGGGCACAACACAAATTAATAATTAGGTATATCAAAAACCATAAATATGAAGTATCACATATGTTGATACACGTCATGTGAATATAAACACTAATATAACTTGGACCCTAGATGTAAAAATACGAGATAGTATAACAAATCACTATAGTTAAATATAAGAGTCGCACCGGGCTGGCGTTGCTCTGTCTTGGAGCTAGCTCGATCCAGAGGATAGCAGGTTATTTTTTTGTGAACCGGATGATGGGAGGTGGGGCCAACCTCCTATGCACCAACGAAACCCAAGAATGGTCGATGTTTGTTAGAGCATGTCTAGTAGAGCCCCTAAACCCTCAAACCTCTATAGCAGTTTTACAGGTTGGAAATAGCCATTTTTGTGCATTTTTACAGGTTGAAAAACAGGGGTAAAGTAGAACCCCTAAACCCCTAAATAATGCAGTTTGAGGGTTCTAGTCTTTGGCTCAACCCCAACCCCTAAAACTGTCATATGCCATATCACAGATTTCATCACATATCATCATTTCACATATCACAAATATCATCACATTTCACATAAAACAATAAGCATTGTAGTTATTTATTACAACACCAAATAGTACATTCGCGCACATAAAACAATAATCATTCAAATTGTTACAACAATGTTGGACCATACAACAATAATTGTTCGAATCAAATAGAACAAAGGTAAATCATGCGGCACGGCGCTGCCCATCCAAATGCCACTGGTGCTCGACTAGATCATCACGGAGACGACCATGAGTGGCTGCATCTTCAATCTCACGATGTGCTTGAAGAAAAGCTTCTACACGAGAAGGGTTTCTTTCCGGTTGCACACGTGTGCCAACATTGTCATAGAAACAAGGCAAGTTTAACCCCCTCTCATCTTCTAGGATCATGTTGTGTAGAATCACACAACACTTCATGATGTCCACCAAGGTTTTCTTGTCCCAAAACCGAGCCGGACCCCGAACTATGGCAAACCTTGCTTGCAAGACACCAAAAGCTCTCTCTATATCCTTGCGGGCTGCCTCTTGTGCCCTTGTGAAATGAGCCTCTTTTCTGGACAAGGGCACCCCATTTTTCTCCTTGATGGACTTCACAAGAGTTGCCCATTCGGGATAAATGCCATCGGTGAGATAGTATCCCATTGAGTAGTCATTGCCATTGACTGTGTAGTTGCAAGTTGGAGCATCTCCAGAAATTAATCTTTTAAACAAAGGAGATCTATTGAGCACATTTATATCATTGAGTGTTCCCGGCAACCCAAAGAATGCATGCCAAATCCATGTGTCCTCCGATGCCACGGCCTCAAGCACAATGGTAGCATCACGGCTTTTACCGCAATACATTCCATGCCATGCCTTTGGGCAATTTTTCCATGTCCAATGCATGCAATCAAGGCTACCTAGCATCCCCGGCCATCCCCTTTTTCATTGGTTTCCATCAATCTTTTTGTATCTTCCTCGTTTGGTGCTCGAAGGTATGTCTCACCATACAACCGGATAACTAACTTAGCAAATCTACGGACGGATTCCGTGGTTGTATCTTGCCCAATGCGAAGATACTCGTCCGTGTAGTCCGTCGGAGTACACCATAGGCCGGTACCCGCATTGCCGCCGATATCTTCTCGGTATGCACTAAACCCCATGATACCGGCGGCGGATCTACGACGCTTGAAATATGTGGAGGCCGCCTCACGATCGATGACAATCTTCACAAATAGACTACGGCGCATTCGGTACCTTCAGCGGAAGAGGCGAGGAGGGTATGTAGGTACCTCGGCGAAGTAGTCTTCCATCAAATGCTCGTGTCCGAGAGCGCGGTTCCGGTAGATGGTGGTTCGCCCCATCGTCGACCCTCTCCTATGATCCATCAGCTTCGCGCGGTCTTCAAACGATTGCACCTCGACGAGGAGGCTCATCATCTCGACATCATCGTCTTGCAACAACTCATCAATGTCGGAATCGTCGGATGTCGACCAATCCGACGAATCCGACATCGAGTCCATGACAACGTTGTTGTTCATCTCCATCTGCAAAAAAATCAACCATCAATTAGTGCTACAAAATGAAACAAAAAAAAATGAAACAAAAGAAGAAAAGAAAGAACATACCTGGGCGGAGGAGGCCGGGGCGCGGCGGGGCCGGGCGGGAGGAGGCCGGGCGGGGCGGGGCAGGCGGGAGGAGGGCGAGAGCGGGAGGAGGGCGGAGCGGGAGGAGGGCGGGGCGGAGGCGGGCGCGGCGGAGAGCGAGGCCGGGCGGGAGGAGGCCGGGCGGAGGAGGGCGAGGCGGAGAGCGGGCGCGGCGGAGGCGAGCCGGGCGGGAGGAGGCCGGGCGGGAGGAGGGCGGGCGGAGGGCGGGGTGGAGGCGGAGCGCGGCGGAGGCGAGGCCGGGGCGGGAGGAGGCCGGGCGGGAGGAGGGCGGGGCGGAGGCGGGCCGCGGCGGAGCGGGCGGAGCCGGGGCGGAGGAGGCGGGGCGCGGCGGAGGAGGCGGGGCGCGGCGGAGGCGGGGCGGAGGGCGGCGGCGGCGGTGGGGCTGGAGGGCGGCGGCGGCGGCGGGATCGGGGAAGGAAGGGAACGAGCTGAAATGTCCCTCCCGCGCGTGTGCGAGACGTTTACGAGTCGGGGACGGGTTGGATTGCCCAACCCTCGTTTCTACGAGCCAAGAAGGGATTCCCGGGTTCGACACAGGAATTTTTCTACGATTTTACAGTTTTAGGGGCTCTAGTCTTTGCGATTTTTTCGTCAAAAACTGTAAAAAAGCGGTTATTTTTACAGATTTAAGGGTTTAGGGGCTCTACTAGACATGCTCTTATGTAACCAACACAAGCGGCTAGAAAGCAGCCTGTTGGAGAATTAGGCATAATTTTAGTGATTAATTCCAGAATATCAAGTATGACAACAATAACTACTAACATATGAAACCCGAGCATACTAGATGCATTAAACAATATGGATTGTAGAAGTGCAAACGGTACAACATCCATCGCTAAACAGATCGAGATATGTCGCACGTACCGATCTGGTGGAGGTGTAGCAGACGATATCGTAGCAGTAACGTTGTTGATGACCACATTGTTGATGACATGAATGACGGGTCGAAGTAGACGATGTTGAAGATGACGGTAGGCAGCACCGCCCGACTTGGACGGAAGGCGAACCGTGATGAAGAAGACTTGAGCAGTCGCGCAGAGCGCTTCCCAAAAATCTAATTCTCCCTCTCCCGTACAAGATCGCAAATGCGAGTGGTTCCGGAGACCTGCTCTCTCGTTCGTCGGTGCACGCCGGCGGGCGGGATGGAGTAGGGTACGATGGCGGCGCAAGCAGAGAGAGGTGAAAACCCTAACTCGTGTATATTGTATGTTTCCACGGTAGCCAGGCAAGAAATTATATAGGCTCAGGAAACCCTAGGCAACATGGGCACGCCCACATCGCACAGATAGCCCACGATCCGGGAGCAACCCGAATCGACTAACTGCGATGCGTCCGTCTAGGACTCTATTCGTTTTCCTGAACTGCAAAAATAAAGGAAAGTCTCATCTCGAGGCTCAATCCACTCACCACGATCGTGACGCGCATCGTGACGTGACTAGTCGAGACGAGCGAGGAGGGGGAGGAGCGAGCGTGTACCACTCCTATTCTCACTCACTTACTAGTGGTGGAACAACCCACCTTATAAGATGGTCTAACTTCCTCCCAACTTTCCATGTGGGACTAAACTCCCACCTCTTGCCACTCCCTAGTGAGATGCCACTAACTTGGGCTGGAACTCACATGGGTTGCCACAATATAGGCTTTGAGATTTATAGGGAATCTGAAATCTACCCGACCTACCCGTGGACCCAATATTTCAACACAGCCTACTCGGCCCAATAAACAAACATCTTGTCTTTTCAAGATCAAGACGAGCGTTTCTCGCTCGAACAATGATAAAAAAATGGGTAAGACAACTCGTGGGCACGTAGCCTAGGGTGTCCGGATGGTAAATCTGCCCTGCCTCTTAGAGATACTCTAATGTGATACACCCGCAAACAAATGAAGTGATCGTATCAATAGAGACTTACTGGTGATTCTTTGGGGGGGTTGGGAGGTTGATACGTCCAAAACATATCTACTTTCCCGAACACTTTTGCTATTGTTTTGCCTCTAATTTGTGTATTTTGGATACAACTAACACGGACTAACGCTGTTTTCAGCAGAATTGCTCACGGTGTCTCGTTTTTGTGCGTAAATTCAACTTTCGGAAAATCTTCTGAATTTATACCAAAGGGCTTATTTTACCGGAAGAATCACGGAGCCGAAGGGAAGGCCGGGGGAGGCCCAGGGCCCCCAGACGCTAGGCCGGCGCGGCCTGGAGGGGGGCGCGCCGCCCTAGCGTGTGGCCCCCTCGGCTGCCCTCTGACGCCCTCCTCTGGACTACTTAAAGGTTTCGATCTAAAAACGCGAGGCAGGAAGTCGAAGTCGCCAGAAACCCTCCAGTACGCCGCCACATCGCGAAACTCCGTCTCGGGACCAGAAACTCCGTTCTGGCACTCCGCTGGGACGGGGAATTGGAGGAGATCATCGCCATCATCACCACCGACGCCTCTCCATCGACCAGCAATGCTTCCCCCATCCATGTGTGAGTAATTCCCCCGCTGTAGGCTGATGGGGATGGTAGGGATTGGATGAGATTGGTCATGTAATAGCATAAGATTGTTAGGGCATAGTGCCTAGTGTCCGTAATTGGTACTTTGATGATATTGTTGCAACTTGTTATGCTTAATGCTTGTCACTAGGGCCCGAGTGCCATGATCTCAGATCTGAACATGTTATTGTTTCATGATGATATTCATTGTTTTATGATCTTACCCGCAAGTTGTATACACATGTCGTCTGTCCGGAACCCGAGGCCCCGAAGTGACGCAATCGGGACAATCGGAGGGGAAGGCGGTGATGTGAGGATCACATGTGTTCACAGAACGTTAATGCTTTGCTCCGGTACTTTATTAAAAGGAGTACCTTAATATCCAGTAGATTCCCTAGAGGCTCGGCTGCCACCGGCTGGTAGGACAAAAGATGTTGTGCAAGTTTCTCATTGCGAGCACGTACGACTATATATGGAACACATGCCTATGAATTGCTTAGTACTTGGACACCGTTTTATTATTATCTACAAATGCCCTGCTTTGATTATTACATGAGTTTCTCTCATCCATGCAACGCCCGTTATCCATCCCTGTGCCTACAGTATTTTAATCCTGCTGTTTACTATAATCACTACTGCTGTCTTTGTTACTCTGCTGTTGTTATTTCACTACTGTTACTTCTATAAAACTGTTACTACTTGATAAACTCTTGCGAGCAAGTCTCGTTTCCAGGTGCAGCTGAATTGACAACTCCGCTGTTAAGACTTTCAAGTATTCTTTGTCTCCCCTTGTGTCGAATCAATAAATTGGGTTTTACTACCCGCGAAGACTGTTGCGATCCCCTATACTTGTGGGTCATCAAGACTATTTTCTGGCGCCATTGCCGGGGATGATAGCTTTATTTGGAAGTTCACTTGGATTGATATTGTTCGCTGCAAATTCTCCATCATGGGTAAATCTCGCGATTCTAAAGTCGCCATATTACCATCCACTACAAGAAAAGGTACAACTCTGAGTACCTCTGCTGCTCTTGATTCACCATCTGTGATAAGTCAACTTGTTTCACCATCGCAAGCTTCACTTGCTGGTACATCTGCTGAATTTGAAAATTCTCATAATATTGATGATGTTTCTGCTGTGCTTGATGATAGTGGTTCATTGGGATCCTTTCTAGATGCTACAATTGCCAGGTCTAGACAAATTGAAAATGCTGAAACTCCTAATGAAAATGCTGCTACACTCGTTAATTCACCCGAATCACGTTGATTATTCTAGTGATGATCCTGATGAGGATTATGTGGAGCTTAATGATGATTTTATTGACAAATGCAATGCTATTGCTGATGCAAGAAAAATTAAAAAGTTTCTCGCACAACATACTGTTAGATATAAGCTGTCTCCTGATCCTAAATTTGCCACATCTCCTATATGCATTAAGGATAAAGATTATGATTTTTCTCTTGATCTATCTCATATAGCTATTGTTGAGAAAACACCCTTTTGTGGTACTGAAAAAGAAAGTGCTGTAGAACACATGAATGAACTTTCTTCTATGAGTAGCTTGTTTTCTGATGATGTCAAGATGCACACTTATTTCGTTGCTAAATTTTTTCCTTTCTCATTAAAGGATGATGCTAAAACTTGGTATAATAATTTGCCTCCTGGCTCTATTAAAAGTCCAGGTGATTTGCTTGATGTTTTCTTTCGGAAATACTTTCCTGCTAGTGCTCAACATGCTGCTTTACAGAAAATTTATAGCTTTGACCAGGAAGATGGAGAGAAATTGCCAGAAGCATGGGCAAGATTTTGCTCTCTTATAAGAGCTCGACCTGGACATGATTTGGAAAAGCATGATTTACTTGATATATTTTATAGTGGACTAACCGTTGAGTCTAGAGCATATTTGGATAGTTGTGCTGGTTGTGTTTTCAGGAAAAGAACTCCAGACGAAGCTGAAGAATTATTGGCTTAAATAGGCCGGAATCATGATGATTGGACTACACCTGAACCAACTCCGACGCCAATATTGAAGAAGAGGGGTTTAATTAAATTAAATGATGAAGATATGAGGGAAGCCAAGGAGTCTCTCAAGGAGAAAGGTATTAAATCCGAAGATGTGAAGAACTTACCTCCCATAGAAGATATATGTGAGATAATTCCCCCTTCGTCCATGATCGAGGTAAACTCTCTTCAACGCTTTACTAGGGAAGATATTCCGTATTCAAAACCTCCTGCTCAATGCTTAGATGAGTTTGATAATTATATTGTTAAGCAAGAAAATTTTAATATGAGAGTAGAGAATCATCTAATGGAAAATTCTCAAGCTATTAGCAATTTGCATGATATTGTGGAGAGAACCTCCAATGATGTTAAGATGCTTGTTAAACATTTTCGAATGGTTCAAACTCAAATTGATCAACTCACTAAAGTGCAAAATGACTTGTTAAAAAATAATTCTAAAGAGAAACATGCTTATGAAGTAACAACTAGAGGCGGTGTCTCTACCCGGGATCCTCTATATCCTGAAGGGCATCCCAAAAGAGTTGAACAAGATTCTCAACGAATTGAACCTAGTGCTCCTTCTAAGAAAAAGAAGAAGAAACATAAAACTATTGTAGAAACCTCTAAACCTGTTAATGATCCTAATAGTATCTCTATTTCTGATGCTGAAACTGAAAGTGGTAATGAACATGATAATGATAATGATAAGAATGATGCTTCTGATAAAGAAGAAGTTGAAGATGAACCTGAGAAGCATGCTAAAAATAAAAAGTATACTAAAGAAGATTTTATTGCTAAGAAACATGGTAATGAAAGAGAACCTTGGGTTCAAAAGCAAATGCCTTTTCCTGCTAAGAAACTAAAATCAAAGGAAGAAGAACACTATAATAAATTTTGCGATTGGATGAAACCTTTATTCTTGCAAATCCCTTTGATAGATGCTATTAAATTGCCTCCTTATTCAAAGTATATGAAAGATATTGTCTCTAACAAAAGGAAAATTCCTAATGAGGAGATTTCCACTATGCTTGCTAATTACTCTTTCAATGGCAAAGTTCCAAAGAAGTTGGGCGACCCAGGTATACCGACTATTCCTTGTTCTATTAAGAATAATTATGTTAGAACCGCTCTATGTGATTTGGGAGCCGTTGTTAGTGTTATGCCTTTTTCTCTTTATAAGAGACTTTATTTAGATAAGTTGATACCCTACCGATATATCTTTGCAAATGGCCGATAAATCTACTGCTATTCCTGTTGGTAAATGTGAGGATGTTCCTGTTCAAGTTACTAATAACCGCTTGATATTAACTGATTTTGTTGTGTTAGAAATGCCTGAAGATGATAATATGTCTATTATTCTTGGGAGACCTTTTCTTAACACTGCAGGGGCTGTTATTGATTGCAATAAAGGTAAGGTTACTTTCATTGTCGATGACAAGGAGCATACCATTTATTTCCCCAAGAGGATTGATAAAGTATGTGGAGTTAATACCATTTCTAATGTGAGAATTATCAAAGTGGGAACTATTGATTGTCCTATATATGAGCCTAAAGAAGGATATCAAAATCTTATGATTGGATCCATATCAATACAATTTAAGGTAACATGATTGATTTAAGGTTTATTTCTTCTTATGCTATGTAAAATTTATTTGGTGGCAAGACTTGATCAACCTTGTTAACAAATACCTTTTATATGCATAGAGGAGGTAAACAATATTTCTTTCTTCCTCCACTTGTTCTACTTGCTGTAGCATTTTTGATTTGCAAAGTTCCTTAGTTGTATAGAAATTTCAAAATCTTTTTCTGCCCAGTAATAATAAATTTAATACCCAGAAATGTGCATTTTTCAAAGTTTTCAAAAATTCACAAAAATTATACCGTTGGTCCTATTTTTCGAAGACGCACCCGGGAGCACTCGGGATAACCAGTAGGGCACCCAGTGTGGCACCCCACGAGCCGGCGCGGCCAGCAAGGGGGGCGCGCCACCCTGTTGTGTGGGGCCCTCCTTGCCTCACTTATTCATCTCTTCCTCCCACTCTCTTCTCTCTCCCGAAAAAACCAGCACCAGCTTTCTCTCACTCGCGTTTCTGCTCAAGAGCTCAAGATTTCTCGATCTCTTTGCTCAGCCCAGATTTCTGTCCGAAATTTGGCACATTTGCTCTCCGGTATGTGACTCCTCCGATTATCCAAGTAGAATTTTGTTTGGTTGAGTATATCTTGAATATTTTGCTGCTGTAGGTAACATGTTTAGTGAGCTTGCATGCTTGTTCTAAGCTGTATAAACTAGTTTTGATGCATGATTAGTACTCTAGCAAGTTCCTATGGTAGTTTCCCTCAATTATATGTCACCAAATCAAATTTTATAATGATTGTTGAAAATTTCAGAAAATGGAGTGGAATAGGCATCAACTAAACCAACAAGAATTGGAGGTGCAACAAGTCATGAGAGTGAACCGCGAAGAGGGAGTATACCCCTCTTACTACCCGTGCACAGATTTCATGAGAAGTGCAGCAATCTTGGGAGATGTTCAGAATCTAATTTCTCATGCAGGGTTGAATGATTTTGTTGACGGAGAACCATGCCAATATGCAAAATTGACTATGTCTGTTGTGCAGGATTTTAAGTTCAATTGGTCGCAATCTAACCCCATGGTTCAGTACAAAATTTATAATAAAACTGTCAACTTGCCATTCGATGATTTTTGTACAGCAATTAGAGTGCCGCAATGGGGATCATGCGAGAAGATAAGGGGATCGCCGCAAGAGCTCTTGAACCTCTTCGAGATGATTTGTCATGGAAGGAGCTTCTCAGAGGATGGTGGTAAAATCAGTAGCATTCAACTCCCAGCTATTCGCTACTTTGCTTATTTCATTACTAAGTGCGTTCTTGCTAGAAAGAATGCAAGTAAATTATCCATCCAGAATAGCTTTTCTAACTGCTGCATTGCAAAGTAATAAGGCTTATAATTTGGGTGCGTTGATAGCTTATAGACTTGCTACTAACCGTGAGAAGGGCGGAATTTGTGGAGGTCTCATCGCCTCTCGTTTATTAGCTATGCATGGTGTAGAACCTCACCATCTTGATATTCAACTTCCCATAGAGAAACTTGACATAGTCTCCATGATTAAACATGAATTTGTTTCTGATTCATCTAATTTGGGTAACCTGTTTTACAAGATAACATTTTACAAGAAAGCTTGGAGAATAACTAAGAAAACTAAGGTTGCCTGCGCCTGTTCTATTTAACCTTGATTCCAGGGAGGATTGGTCAGTCACGGAAGGTGCACTGAATGCATACATAGAGGGAGGAGGCCATCATGCAAGAGACAACACAGAGGAGGTCGAGGAACACCTCGACTCGTCGTCCGATGCAGCAAGCTCTTCGCATCAACATTTTGGGCATGTGGAGCCTTCACCCTTTTCTTCCGCACCGGGACCTTATTATGACTACACCATGTATGATCCACCGGAGTTGAACAGCGACCCTCGCTGGGGTTGAACTCCACTTAGGCCAAAAGCCTAAGCTTGGGGGGAGGTATACCGGCATCACTCATTCTTTGCATATTATGGTTGCTGGATACTTGTATATACTTGTTTAGCTTCTTTGAGTGGTTTTCTAATAAGAGGGAGATGATATTTGGGGAAGTGCTGCTTGAAAACAGATTCTGGACTGATACCAAAAAAATTCTCAAAAACAGCCAGAACGCTATTTTGCGAAGCCAATTTTTGTGCATGTTCCCCAGGTTGTTATCTAACTTTCATTAGTTGAACACTTTTCGAGCTGGGCAGTGGAAGAATTTCTTAAAAATCGATTACTGTACTGCTGTCAAGTTTGACGAATTCCTGCTGCTTTGTGTTTATGTGACTTTTCTAGTTTTCATTTTCTAGTTTTTGCTTTGTTTGCTTGTTTCCTTTTGTTCTTGTTTCAAATTCGAAAACACCAAAAATATTTGCTGTTCTTCTTTGGTTTTGTAAAGTTCATTTTGAGTTCAATGGTCTTCGGTGGCTGGAGCGTGGTTTTATTTCATATTATTCAAGCTACACAAGTGAAAGACAATAATGACGATCTACGACAATTCGACTGTCGTGAGAGGCTAGTATGAACTCTATTTGTTTTCATTTTTGTACATATACTCATCCATGTGAGCATGCTTAGTTGGTTCATGTGAGGTATATGTCATTTAAGGAAGTCTAGTAGTTCATTATCTCTCATGTTTAGCTCCAATTTATTAATATGAGTAGCATGTCATGGATGTTTGCTTGCATTGTTTTATTCATAAATAGGTATGACATTGTGGTATCCTCCTCTGAATAATTCATTTGAATCGACTTGGCACATGCTCACGCATGCATATGACTAAACAAAAGTCAATTAAGTCTTGATGATTTACTTTGCCTCAGAGTTCTTGTATCACTTTTATGCCTCCGTTATTTTTTTTTGCCGCAAGCATGATTATGACAGTGACCGCTCTCTTGATTTGTCGCTCCCCAGTCTATTGCTAGCCTTCACTTGTACTGAGCGGGAACGCTGCTCGTGCTTCCAAACACCTGAAAACCAAGTTGTTCCAAAGTTTC
This sequence comes from Lolium rigidum, assembly GCF_022539505.1. Taxonomy (NCBI): domain Eukaryota; kingdom Viridiplantae; phylum Streptophyta; class Magnoliopsida; order Poales; family Poaceae; genus Lolium; species Lolium rigidum. Next base: position 44,073,435 of record NC_061514.1, on the reverse strand, counting down.
CACCATAAATACCTATGCATGGCATTTCAAACCATTCCAAGTAAATTTTCATGCGCTACCTTTAAACCTTCAAAATGTTTCTCAATTTGTGTTAATGTTTTATAGCTCATGAGGAAGTATGTGGTGTTTATCTTTCGACCTTGTCATTTGCTTTTGACGGACTTTCATAATAAGAGCTGGCAACGGGGTGCCCAGCCCCAACTAATAACTTTATTAATAATTATCTTCACATGTTTTGCTCTGATTCATCAGTAAGCAACTTAATTTTGCAAATAGACACTCCTCCATGGTATGAGATTGATGGAAGGCACCCGAGGATTCGGTTAGCCATGGCTTGTGTAAGCAAAGGTTGGGGGGAGTGTCACTCATAATAAAAACTAAAGTACATGTGTAAACATAAGAGAAGAGGGATGATCTACCTTTCTGGTAGAAATAACGTCCTTCATGGGAGCCGCTCTTGAAAGTCTGGTTGGCGAGGTAGTTGGTGTACCCATTACCATTCGTTGACAACAACAAACACCTCTCAAAATAATTTTACTCTTGTTTTAAAAATGAAAACCTCTAGCGCATGTTAATCCCTGCTTCCCTCTGTGAAGGGTCAATCTTTTACTTTCATGTTGTGTCACCATCCTTTCTTTGAGTACTTTCTTGAGAGCACAACTGTCATTCTTAGTATAATATGCTTGTCCCAAAATGTGATTGACTGTGGTATAACTTTGATGATTTTATCTTTGACGATCTCTATTTCTAGTCTTTCTATGAACCTCAGAGGTGCCTGGGCATTTATGTTTTGCTGTTCAAATTCGGGCAAGCGAGATACCACTTTATCATACCCTTTTATGAACATTGCAATCCTGCTTATAGACATGATTCATGATACTTATTATTAATTGTTGGTACCTTTCCATGATTGACATAGCTATTAGATGATCTTATTTGCATGTATCTTATTATGAACTGCCTAAGTGTTAGCCATATAATGAGAATATTTACATCATATGAGCAAATGTGTTCGTGAAAGTTCTTTTATCGCACTCAGTTGTTAACTAAATTGCTTGAGGACAAGCAATAAGCTAAGCTTGGGGGAGTTGATACGTCCAAAACATATCTACTTTCCCGAACATTTTTGCTATTGTTTTGCCTCTAATTTGTGTATTTTGGATACAACTAACACGGACTAACGCTGTTTTCAGAAGAATTGCTCTGGTGTCTCGTTTTTGTGCAGAAATTCAACTTTCGGGAAAATCCTCGGAATTTATACCAAAGGGCTTATTTTACCAGAAAAATCACGGAGCCAGAAGGGAAGGCCTAGGGGAGGCCCAGGGCCCCCAGACGCTAGGCCGGCGCGGCCTGGAGGGGGGCGCGCCGCCCTAGCGTGTGGCCCCCTCGGCTGCCCTCTGACGCCCTCCTCTGGACTACTTAAAGGTTTCGATCTAAAAACGCGAGGCAGGAAGTTGAAGTCGCCAGAAACCCTCCAGTACGCCGCCACATCGTGAAACTCCGTCTCGGGACCAGAAACTCAATTCGGGCACTCCGCCGGGACGGGGAATTGGAGGAGATCATCGCCATCATCACCACCGACGCCTCTCCATCGACCAGCAATGCTTCCCCCATCCATGTGTGAGTAATTCCCCCGCTGTAGGCTGAAGGGGATGGTAGGGATTGGATGAGATTGGTCATGTAATAGCATAAGATTGTTAGGGCATAGTGCCTAGTGTCCGTAATTGGTATTTTGATGATATTGTTGCAACTTGTTATGCTTAATGGTTGTCACTAGGGCCCGAGTGCCATGATCTCAGATCTGAACATGTTATTGTTTCATGATGATATTCATTGTTTTATGATCTTACCTCGCAAGTTGTATACACATGTCGCTGTCCGGAACCCGAGGCCCCGAAGTGACGAAATCGGGACAACCGGAGGGGAAGGCGGTGATGTGAGGATCACATGTGTTCACGTAACGTTAATGCTTTGCTCCGGTACTTTATTAAAAGGAGTACCTTAATATCCAAGTAGATTCCCTAGAGGCCCGGCTGCCACCGGCTGGTAGGACAAAAGATGTTGTGCAAGTTTCTCATTGCGAGCACGTACGACTATATACGGAACACATGCCTATGGATTGCTTAGTACTTGGACACCATTTTATTATTATCTGCAAATGCCCTGCTTTGATTATTACATGAGTTTCTCTCATCCATGCAACGCCCGTTATCCATCCCTGTGCCTACAGTATTTTAATCCTGCTGTTTACTATAATCACTACTGCTATCTTTGTTACTCTGCTGCTGTTATTTCACTACTGCTACTGCTATAAAACTGTTACTATTGATAAACTCTTGCGAGCAAGTCTGTTTCCAGGTGCAGCTGAATTGACAACTCCGCTGTTAAGGCTTTCAAGTATTCTTTGTCTCCCTTGTGTCGAATCAATAAATTGGGTTTTACTTCCCGCGAAGACTGTTGTGATCCCCTATACTTGTGGGTCATCAGAGGTGCAGGTCGCGGTCAAGGTTATCAACGTCGTTTTGATATTGGAGATGGAGGGAAACGAGAGAATCACAATCCCTACCTACCCAACTCCACTCTATAGTATCCACCACCGCCCCCTGATTCACCTCCATTGCAATGCTACTTTCTTTTCCCGTGGACCGCAAGGCCCATCCGGTGGTTAGCCATCACCCATGGTTGGCACCGCTCTCACGCTGCCTTGTGGGCCCACCTTCCCCACCAGTCCGGCCATCCCTCTAAAGCCCAATAAGGACTGGTTCTTCTAAGGCCCTGGACTAGATCGATCCCCGCCCCCTAACTCTATGTTTCTCCCTGCCCTCTCCTTCGCCGCCAAGGCCAGCTTGGCTTGGCCTTCCCCAGGTTTCTTCTCGTCGGGTATTGTATCTCTCCGACTCTCAAGTCTCGATGGCAATGAATAGAGACGGAACTTTCGAGATAGATTAGTTTGTAAGACTAGCCACAGTTGGAGTATCATAAGTAGTATCATGCATGCCATGTTTGCAAAAATTTGATGTGGTGCACCAATTAATGAGGTGAGGGATGGAAGTGGTACTATCATAATATGATACAATATCATAACACGTAAAACTAGAAAATTTAGTGGCAAACAGATCATGTACACCAATTTGTATTGAGATTTTAGAAAACATTAAATATGATGATACTATGATACTATCTTATGATACTACTGCATTGTGAGGTAGTATCATAAACTAGTATCGTATGCATGATACTAGTGTTTAATACTTCTCATTGCGACTAGTCTAAAGATAGAATAGGAAGGTGGGCTCACAAGCAGTCATGCAGTCAAACACAGCTTGCCCACAGTCACACGCGTAGGAGCTCCTTTGTGTCCATCCAAAATTTCGGTCTAAGAAGTGAAACTATCTTCGAGACAATATTGAGAAAAAATAGTGCAAATTCTGCTAATGGGGGTGATAGTGTGCACATATTGCCACATATAACGGGTTCAATTCCTGGTACGCATAGATTTGACAATAAATCGGATCCTAGGAGCATGAAACAAATTTGTCTGAATCTCGGCCGATTTGACATATTGCCGCATATCACTGGTTTTGAATCTATATACTGTAGATTTGATTACCTAAAAATATGACTCTGGATAATGTCTGAATCTCGGAGAGCATCCTTCAATTGACGTGCGATCGACGTGTGTAGAGGCTGCACTCCCAGAACATTGTGTGAAACAGGAAATCAAAGCGTCATGGAAGGAGGCCTCGCCATGGAACACGCGGTCGATCATCTCCCTGCATTACAGCAACCGCTCGTCGTCACCCGCCGTGTTCCTAATCTCTCGGAAGTGAGCCTCCATCCCGTCCTTCATCTCCGGCACGCCGTCCTGAACGCGCCGGAGTAGCTGCCATCGACAAGCATAGACGCGAGACCGGAGCCCTCCATGCCGACCAGCCGCGCCACGTTCTTCTCGACCATCTCGGCCAGGACCACCTTCACGACCTTCTCCTCCATCCGAGCATCGAAGCAGCGGGAGACCCTCGCCATCTCGGCGTCGATCATGGACTCGACTGTACGCAGGTACTCGCCGCAGGTGCACGGCGAGGCGAGCATCCGGACGGACTCGCGGGCGTAGAACCAGCGGGTCTCGTCGAGGAACGGCGTCTCAAAGAATTCCTGGTACACACTATCGCCCAGCTCCAGCAGCATCTTCGTCGCACTGGCCGTCAGGTCGTAGAGCGCGACGTCCACGGCCTCGCCGGCCCGCTCTCGCCCCGCGATGCCCAGCAGCGCGGCTTGCAGCCTCAGCGGGACTTCGCCGTCGAGGCCGTCGAGCATGCCTTCGCGCCACGCCCTGAGGCCCAGCTCGGGGACGCGCGCCTTGCCTGTCTTCTGGATGAACGTCCGGTCCAAGTACATGACGACGTCGCCGATCATAGAAATGGCGTTGCAATGCTTATTCCACCTGCCCAGCAGCTCCCGCAGGAACTCAGCGTCAGACGCGGAGGCGGCGCTGTAGAGAGACGCGGCGAGCTTCTCCACCTCCGTCGCTATGGTGGTCGCGACCTGGGTGTAGAGCACCTCGCCATGGTCGGCAGCAACCACGTTGTAAGCGCAGCTGCAGGATATAGGAAGATCGGAACTCGATCAGATCGCGGACGTACAATAGCGCGTAACCGGCCGGTGATAATAGCACAACATGAATTCGATATTTGGATTAGAGGGACGGTGAACCTGTAGAGAGTGTAGTAGCTGAGGTGTTCCGCATTTCCGGCGTAGAAGTCGCTGAAGGCGGAGGAAAGCGTCAGCAAGGTCCTGGAGATTTCAGATCGGTGGCGGCTATGATTCGTCGCGGGCGCGGCGTTGGGTAACATCTCGTGCGCTGGGCTGTGACCTGAAACTGATAGATTGGAGATCGGAGGCGGCTCGACTTCTGTTTATAAGTATATACCAAGGATTAGGATCTGCCGATTTGGGCTTCAGTAAACATAAGAGTTCGTATGGGACTCGGAAGTCTCGAACGAGTTGGAGCTGTGCTCGGACTGGAGATCGCTTGGAGAGCGAGTCCGATCCTCGCCCGCTCACACGACGTGTGCTCGCTGGCAACCATCACAAGGACCCATTAAGAATTTAAGATATTGAACGTCCGGGTTGGCTGAAATTTATCGATCAGCTTGGTCCGGCCAATTACTAGTACTCTTTTTTATCACAATTTTTTAATTAGCTAATAAAAATATAATCCAGTTTAGTAATTGTGAAAATATGTTCATTAAGAGAACATGAGAATTGTTCACACATAGCAAAAATACGCTGGCTAAAAAATTATTCACTTATCTTTGAAAAACGATTCCCGGTCTAAAAAATTACGTTCACAGGTACACAAATTATTTGTCTATTTTTAAATTGTTAATGGGTCTGAAAAAAATCACAGGTATGAAATATGGTTCGCTGGTCCAAACAGTATTCACTGGTTCAAAAGTTGTTCTCGAATTGAAAATACAGGTACGAAAACATGGTTTACGGTACGGAAAAGGTTCACCGGTTTGAAAAATGCCACCGGTTCAAAAGGTTCTCGGTTTAAAAACACATGTATGGTAAAAAGGTTCGCGGGTACCAAAACTAGTTCGTGGGTCGGAAAAATGGCCATGGGTTCAAAAAATGGTTCCCACATTCAAAAAAATCTCAATAATTCTTTGGAGCGATTAGAAAAGTATTGTTCAAAAATTGTTCACGAGGAAATTATTCGCGAGTTGAAAAACTTTTTTTATGACGTACGCCCATAGACATACAATGCTTGTATTCATAAACAAAATAATACAGAGTTGGTAGGCATACAAGCAACATAACACAAGGAGTATATAAACGGATGTACTACTGCAAATTCCCACGACCGCAATTACCAAGAACACACATCCTCCACCGTCGCCGGAGAACAAGTGCATTGTAGAGTCTCGAATCTCCTGGCGCATAGCAATGAAGGCGGCCCATGATGGAGGCACTTGGTGATTAGGCTGTGCAAGAGGACCCTCTCTCTCATATGGTGCTTCTTGCTCAGCCAGAGGAACCGGATGCTTTCGCTCATCTTCAATAATCATGTTGTGTAGGCACACACAGCAGTTCATCACCTCCCACATCTGATCTTTGGACCAAGTCATAGCGGGGAACCGGACGACAGACAAATCTCTGCTGTAGGACACCAAATGCTCGCTCGACGTCTTTTCGGCAAGCTTCTTGTTTCTTGACAAACTCGCAAAGTTTGGGGGTGCTAGGGTTGGAGATCGTCTTCACAAATGTTGCCCACTTTGGATAGATACCGTCCGCAAGGTAGTATCCTTTGTTGTAGTGCCGACCATTGATCACATAGTCCACCGGGGGAGCATGACCCTCAACAAGCTTGGAAAAGACCGGGGAGCAGTTTAGGACGTTGATGTCATTGTTGGATCCAGGCATACCAAAGAAAGAGTGCCAAATCCAAAGATCATGGGTAGCCACTGCTTCAAGTATCACGAGTGCAGCCTTTTTTGTGACCCTTGTACATTCCCTGCCACGCAAACGGACAGTTCTTCCATTGCCAATGCATGCAGTCAATGCTTCCAAGCATCCCTGGAAAACCTCTAGCTTCATTTGTTGCAAGGATCCTCTGAGTGTCTTCGACAGTGGGTGATCTCAAGAAATAGTCCCCGAACACTGCTATGACGGCCCCGCAGAACCGGTAGAAACAATCAAGGGCGGTGGACTCCGCCATCCGAAGATAGTCATCTGCAGTATCACCGGGAGCTCCATACGCCAGGCATCCTCATAGCCACCGTGCACTTCTGCAGTGACGAAAATCCAACCAAACCAAGTGCAATCCGCCTTGCATCCGAAGTAGGGATCAAAGTGGCGGATGGCATACACAATTTGCAGAAATAGCTTTCTGCTCATCCCGAAACGACGCCGGAAAACAGTCTCACCGTGCAATGGATTGTCGGCGAAGTAGTCGGCGTACAACATGCAAGTAGCCCTCCATTCGCTGTCTCGGCTTGCACTTCCGGCGACCTCGTGCCGACCCACCACGCCGACGAGTTGCCAGTCCGGCGTATATGCTTGCCAAGCAACCAAGGATCATCATGTGCTCCTCGTCTTGGGCGGCTGCTGCCATCTCTTCTTGCATAAGCTCGACGAACATCTGCTCCTCCTCTTCGTCCGAGTCCATGGCCGGCGAGGCAAATGGACGAACACCGACGGGCGTGGTCGAGGCAACCCGAGCCGCGAGCGACGACGAGCAAGCAGGCCGGAAAACAGGCCGGCGGAAGAGCAGCCGGATAGGCCGTCGTCCAAACACGGCGGAATATAGGCAGGTGGGGAAGGAGTGGCGGCGCAATCCGGGCAACAAGCCGGCGGGGTGGTGCCGGCGGCGAGAGAGATACGAGGGGTGGGGGAGAATTTGAGCGACGTGGCGGTGGGGTTCGTGCGTCGAGTCACCGACGGATCGGGCCCTTCCCCGCTTTTCACTCGTCCGGAGTCCCCGAGAGCTCCCCGGGGGCCGGGGGCGTGGGATCGCCGGATGAATTTAGGCCCAAATCCGGACGAAAACGAGGAACCGGGGGCGCGACTGGGCCGAATTTCGCCGTCCGGATGGAAAAAACGCTCGCCGGGGGCCTCCTCGGGGGGACGAGTGGAGATGCTCTTAGTCTACACTTTAACGAGCCACAGTAGCCACGGACCGCGTAAGACTGGATCTAACCCGATAAGAGCATCCCCACTCGTTGGCGCTCCCCACGCCCAAATCCGGCGAAATTTTCGTCCGGATTGGATGAAGTTTTGGCGTGGGGAGCGCCGAAGTTCCAGCCGTCCCCCCGGCAGGAAACCCCCAACCTCGACCATTTGACATATTTCAAACAAATTCAACATAAAATTTAACAAGTTCGGCAAACAAGAGGACGAAAATTGCTGAAACAAATTCGGCGATAACGAGTACAATGTTTAACAAGTGCTGAAACAAATGAAGCACACAAATTTCACAATTTTTCAAACAAATTAAGACAGACTAGTTGGCGTCGGCGTTGGCGTTGCCTCGGAGCCTCCATATGTGCTCCACCAGCATCATCTTGCAGCAGCTGGTGCATTGTAGAGTCTCGAATCTCCTGGCGCATAGCAATGAAGGCGGCCCATGATGGAGGCACTTGGTGATTAGGGCTGTGCAAGAGGACCCTCTCTCTCATATGGTGCTTCTTGCTCAGCCGGAGGAACCGGATGCTTTCGCTCATCTTCAATAATCATGTTGTGTAGGCACACACAGCAGTTCATCACCTCCCACATCTGATCTTTGGACCAAGTCATAGCGGGGAACCGGACGACAGCAAATCTCTGCTGTAGGACACCAAATGCTCGCTCGACGTCTTTTCGGCAAGCTTCTTGTTTCTTGACAAACTCGCAAAGTTTGGGGGTGCTAGGGTTGGAGATCGTCTTCACAAATGTTGCCCACTTTGGATAGATACCGTCCGCAAGGTAGTATCCTTTGTTGTAGTGCCGACCATTGATCACATAGTCCACCGGGGGAGCATGACCCTCAACAAGCTTGGAAAAGACCGGGGAGCAGTTTAGGACGTTGATGTCATTGTTGGATCCGGGCATACCAAAGAAAGAGTGCCAAATCCAAAGATCATGGGTAGCCACCGCTTCAAGTATCACAGGTGCAGCCTTTTTTGTGACCCTTGTACATTCCCTGCCACGCAAACGGACAGTTCTTCCATTGCCAATGCATGCGATCAATGCTTCCAAGCATCCCCTGGAAAACCTCTAGCTTCATTTGTTGCAAGGATCCTCCGAGTGTCTTCGACAGTGGGTGATCTCAAGAAATAGTCCCCGAACACTGCTATGACGGCCCTGCGGAACCGGTAGAAACAATCAAGGGCGGTGGACTCCGCCATCCGAAGATAGTCATCCGCAGTATCACCGGGAGCTCCATACGCCGGCATCCTCATAGCCACCGTGCACTTCGCAGCTGACGAAAATCCAACCAAACCAAGTGTAATCCGCCTTGCATCTGAAGTAGGGATCAAAGTGGCGGATGGCATACACAATTTGCAGAAATAGCTTTCTGCTCATCCTGAAACGACGCCGGAAAACAGTCTCACCGTGCAATGGATTGTCGGCGAAGTAGTCGGCGTACAACATGCAGTAGCCCTCCATTCGCTGTCTCGGCTTGCACTTCCGGCGACCTCGTGCCGACCCACCACGCCGACGAGTTGCCAGTCCGGCGTACATGCTTGCCAAGCAACCAAGGATCATCATGTGCTCCTCGTCTTGGGCGGCTGCTGCCATCTCTTCTTGCATAAGCTCGACGAACATCTGCTCCTCCTCTTCGTCCGAGTCCATGGCCGGCGAGGCAAATGGACGAACACCCGACGGGCGTGGTCGAGGCAACCCGAGCCGCGAGCGACGACGAGCAAGCGGGCCGGAAAACAGGCCGGCGGAAGAGCAGCCGGATAGGCCGTCGTCCAAACACGGCGGAATATAGGCAGGTGGGGAAGGAGTGGCGGCGCAATCTGGGCAACAAGCCCGGCGGGGTGGTGCCGGCGGCGAGAGAGATACGAGGGGTGGGGGAGAATTTGAGCGACGTGGCGGTGGGGTTCGTGCGTCGAGTCACCGACAGATCGGGCCCTTCCCCGCTTTTCACTCGTCCGGAGTCCCCGAGAGCTCCCCGGGGCCGGGGGGCGTGGGATCGCCGGATGAATTTAGGCCCAAATCCGGACGAAAACGAGGAACCGGGGGCGCGACTGGGCCGAATTTCGCCGTCCGGATGGAAAAAACGCTCGCCGGGGGCCTCCTCGGGGGGACGAGTGGAGATGCTCTAAGTAAAATCAGCCGGGGGAGCCCTGCAAGCCTCTTCAACACTGGATCCGGGGCTAGCGTCATCCCCACCCTTCGAGCGGCCGGATCCCCCACCATCATCCACAAACATGCCGCAGTCAAGAGTTTGGACTCCACAAGAGCGGCCCATCCTTGTCAACACGTCACGGCACATTGTCAAAACAAAGCCACTCCAATAGTTTGGATTCCACGAGGCTCTCACCAGCGTAAGCAACACATCCGACGAGCAGCGGCTCCCAAACCTCTACCACCGCCCAGAAATCCTATTGCCACCTGGATCGAGGTCAAACTTCACGGCCACACCATTGTCCTTGTGCACGGCTCGCCATTGACAACACTGGTGGTGTCGAGCTCAAAATCCTCGCGTTGATGCTGCGCCGACGAGGATAGGGCGGCGAGGATCACACTGAACTTGTGGTTAACTTTAGCACGTGAAATTTTTAAAAACAAAAATTAATCCGTAGCAACGTACTCGTGTTTTTACAAGTGCGTAAATTTAACAAAACGTGATTACAATTTTAAATCTGTAGAACAGTGGCCTAAAATATGATTGAGCTAGGCAACGTCTGATTGTCCCACAGTATCGATCATTTACCCTACTATCAACGTGTATACTGGCTAAACTCCCAGGACAATTTATGTGAAGCAGGAATCCAGAGCGGCATGGAAGGAAACCTCGATCGCCGCGGAACACGCCGTTGATCATCTCCATGTACCTCTCCTTCTCACGTGACAGCAACCGCTCGTCGTCGCCCGCCGTGTTCCTGATCTCTTGGAAGTGAGCATTCATGCAGTCCCTCATCGCTGGCACGCCGCCCTGGACGCGCCCGAGTAGCCGATGCATCCTGGTGAGGTCCCAGTACCTGCCATCGACGAGCATGGACGCGAGGCCGGAGCCCTCCATGCCAACCAGCCGCGCCACGTTCGTCTCGACCATTTCGGCCAGCACCACCGCCGCGACCTTCTCCTCCGTCTGGGCGTCGAGGAAGCGGGAGACTCGCGCCTTCCCGGCGTCCATCATGGACTCGACTGTGCGCAGGTACTCGCCGCATCCGCACGGTGAGGCGAGCAGCTGGACGGACTCGCCGGCGCAGAGCCGGCGGACCTCATCGAGGAACGGCGCCTCGAGGACTTCTTCGTACAAACCATCGCCTACCTCCACCAGCATCTTGGTCGCGCCGGCCATGAAGTTGCGGAGCGAAACGTCGACGGCCTCGCCGGCCCGATCCCGCCTCGCCATTTGCAGCAGCGCGGCTCGCAGCCTCGGCCGTACCTCACCATCTGGGCGAAGCATACCGTCGCGCCACGCCCTGAGGCCCAGCTCACTGACGGGCGCCTTGTGCCTCTGCAGGACAAACGTCCGGTCCATGTATATTACCACGTCGCTGATCATTTCGACGGCATTGCTGTGTGTCTTCCACCTGCTAAGCAGCTCCTGCAGGAAGTGATCGTCCGGCGCGGAGGCGGTGCTGTCGAGAGACCCCGCGAGCTTCTCCACCTCCGCCGCCATGGTGGTCGCGACCTGGGTGTAGAGCGCCTCACCGCCATGGCCGACACGGACCACATTGTAAGTGCACCTGCAGGAAATCGCAAGTTCGAACTCGATCAGATCGCGGACAATGGCGTAACCGGTGAGATGGACTCATGGACATGATTTCCTTTCTTTCCGGTTAAGATGATGAACATGAGTTCGATTATTAGAAGGGGAACCTGTAAAGAGTCTCGTAGTTTTGGTCTTTGGCGTTTCCTGCGTATATTTGGCGGAAGGCGGAGGAGAGCGTCAGGCAGGACCTGACGACGAGGTCGGGGTCGGCGACGCGCTTGAAGGGCTGGCTTCGTGGCGCTGTAGGGCGTCCCGGCGGCCTCTGGACCGTCGAGTCTGCTGGGATCGGGTACATCTCGTGGGCTATACCGTGACCTACAGATCGGAAACGGAGGCGGCTCGACTCGACGTGTGTTTATATAAAGCGTTTGGGATTTGCTAAACCTAAATCGTGTAGTAGACCAGAACGAGTTGGGCTCGGACCGGACAAGTCTTATTTCGGACTGCTCTGTGCTGGAGCGCCGAGGGCAGGCGAACCGGTAAATCCTATACACCGACCAGGTCGGCCGCTACCGCGCGCCGCACACCCCCCGCGCGCGGTATGGGCCGGCCTGGTCGGCCCAGTTCGCCTATTTTTCTGTTTGCTGTTTCTTTTTTTCTTTTTTTCTTTCGTTTTACTTTTTTATTTTCTGTTTCTTTTTGTTTATTTTTCTTTTTTGTTTTGTTTCTTTTCTGTTTATTTTTATTTTTGTTCAAATTTGAAAATAGTTCAAATTTAGATTTTTTCAAAATTAAAATTGTTCAAAATTCAAAAAATGTTCAAATTTTAAAAATGTCCAAATTTGGAAATCGTTCAAATTTGAAAACCGTTCAAATACAAAAAATATTCAAATTATAAAAGCTTTCAAATTTGAAATCCGTTCAAATTTGAAAAATGTTCAAATACAAAAATTGTTCATAAAAGCGTTCAAACTTAAAATCCGTTCAAATATATAAAGCGTTCAAATTTGGAAAATGTTCAAATTCGAAAAATGTTCATAACTAAGAATGTTAATTTTTGAAAAAAATAAATTTACAAAATTTAAAAAATGTTCAAATTTAAATTATTTCTATATCCGAAAATGTTCAAATTTCGAAAAAAATTAAAACAAAATCTGAACATTTTAAAAATTTCGAAAATTTCGAATCTGAACAGATTTGGAAATTTTTTTCTTCGAAAATATATTTTTAAAAGTTAAATATTGAAAAAGAAAAATATTAACAGAAAAGAAACAGCAAAAAAAAAAGAAAAAAAACGTACCTGCTCTTAATGGGCTGCGGCCCAACTAACCGACCTGGTCGGTGGGGTGTGCGGTGGCCCGTACACACCGACCAGGTCGGTGAACAGCACCTCCCAGGCGAACCAGCGCGCTTGCAGACAATTCAGCAATTCCTCGATTGCTAAGTGGGCCAATCCGCACGCTCTGGTGTCTTCGATTTTTTGGGGTCTTGGGAAGGTCTAAGAACCTTCTATTTCTTTTTCCCCCCTCAGTTTTTACTTTTTTTCATTGTTCTTTTCTGTTTTTCGTGTCTCTTTTTCTTTTCTGGTTTTTTGTTGTTGTTGTTTCCTTTTTAATAAAATATAAATATCTTTTTTTAATTTGAACATTTTTTAAATCTAACCATTTTTTGAACCTGGATATTTTTTAAAAAACCAACATTTAAATATAAATATTTTTCAAGTCTCTTTTTTTTTAAAAAAATCTGGACAATTTTCAAATATGACCAACTTTCAAAATCTGAACTTTTACAAAGCCGCGGACAATATTCTAACATGAACTCTTTCAGATCCATGATTTTTTAATTTTTTTAATATTGTTACAGCAAAAAGTAATCTTAAATCCTTGAACATTTTCGAATTCATAGAGAATAGCGACAGCTAGTGAAGTGTAAACCTTCATATATATCCCCTAACATGTAAGCATACAACCAAGCTAAGCTTTGCTAAAGGTTTGTAGGGCAAGATTTCGAACCCACGGAGGAACCCAACACCCCCAAACCAACTTTTTTTTTTGAACACAACTATATATATATAAGGTCAGCAAGCCCGCCTCATTAAAAACCTTCCAGTCCCCTTCGGTACCCTGGTAAGGAAAAGAGTGCGTCAACAAACTTGCTGCCTGAGAGTTACAGAATAGTTACATCATCCGCTAGGAAGCACTTAATGTAATCAGGAGGCTCCTCCACCCACACAACAGATTGGGAGCCCTCCGAATTTCTGGCTAATAAATCAGCTACCCTATTAGCTTCTCTAGGACAATGACCGAACACAACTTCAGTAAAATTGCGACAAAGGAAAGAGCACTCCTCATAAATCGCTACAGCTGGTCCTAGCGAATTTCCTCCGTTCTTCATAACGTCGATCACCTCCATGCAGTCGGACTCCACCTCGAGCCGAGAGCACCCGAGGTTGCCCGCCAGAATGAGCCCATCCTTAAGAGCGCGCGCCTCCGCCGAAGCTGCATCCGATATAAAAGGGATACCACATGCACTAGCACCCACAAAGTGTCCTCTTTGATCCCTAATGATCGCTCCAGAAGCACCAGAGCCTGCATCGATACTAAAACACGCATCCACGTTCAGCTTTAGGAAGTCCTCTCGGGGTTTTGTCCACCCCCGCCTGAGAATTCCCCTTCTAGGTTTCTTTGCTCTTGAGTAGTTCAGCGCCAACGTCGATATTGCCTGGGCCGATCTGCATGGAATCTGGACCACCTCCCCATGCGATGCTTGCCGTCGCTCCCACCATATATACCAGATCGCTGTAGCCACCAAGTCATTTCTGTCCACTTCAGGGAGGAGAGGCGCTTTAACTGATGTATCACGTAACAGAGTCTCAAGAATTGCCCCACCATCAGACTCGAAGGTGCAAACCTGAGCCAGAGTTCCATGCATTCCAAGGAAACCCCATATTTCATGCACCCTGGGGCAAGTAAAGAGAGCATGTCTAACACTTTCACAATCTGTACGACATAGCGTACATTCAGAGCTTGGTTGCATATGTCTATTCGCCAAGACGCCATTGCATGGAATAGCCCCCAACAAAACCCGCCAGCATTGAATTTTTATCTTTGCCGGGACGTTCAGGTTCCAAAGAGTTTTCCACACCGGCAGAGAAGAGGAGGTACCAAAAGGGGTATTTCTTCTCAGCTTTGCACCATGTTGGTGCTCCCATTCTGCATAATAACAAGATCGGACCGAAAAAACCCCAGTTTTTGTTAGGTTCCACGAAATAAAATCCTCCATCATACCACGGGCAAGAGGAATGTGCAGAATTCGCTGCACATCCGTTGGCCAGAACAAGTCCCCAATAATCTCCTCATCCCAGCTATTTGTTTCTTCATCAATCAATTCAGAAACGTGAGTGAACACAATATTACCTCTTCTAGTCGCAATTCTCCTGGTGGGGCTGCTTGGAATCCAGGCATCTTCCCAAATATTGATCCGAGTACCATCTCCTACTCTCCAAATATGACCACGTTTGAACGTTTGAATACCTGCCCATACGCTCTGCCATGTGTAAGAGCTACCTTTCTTGAGTTCACAATTCAGAATGTCACCCGAAGGAAAATATTTTGCTCTAAGGACCCTAGCACAGATCGAATCTGGTTCCGCAATAAGTCTCCAACACTGCTTGGCTAGTAGGGCTAAATTGAAACAGTGTAAATCCTGAAATCCCATGCCTCCCTGTTTCTTAGAAACACACATTTTCCACCATGCAAACCAATGCATATGTTTCTGTTGGTCGTCATCTCCCCACCAGAACTGGGACATTGCGGTAATTATCCCTTTGATTATCTGCTTGGGTAGCTTGAAGACCGACATAGCATATGCCGGGATCGCTTGTATGACGGCTTTTAGTAGTGCTTCTTTTCCGCCGAAAGACATATTCTTTTCCTTCCAACCAATTAACAGCTTAATAATCTTCTCCACTATATGCTGAAAACAATCAGAGCGAGACACACCCACAAGGGGTGGTAATCCTAGATATTTATCAGTTATCGATTCTGTCATAATATTCAGAGCTGAGCACACCTCCGCTCTTGTATCAGTGTTCGTACAGGGACTGAAAAAAATACTTGATTTGGCCTCACTAACTAGCTGACTAGATGCCGCACAATAATCCTCCAGGACCTTGCGAAGACTTTCAGCATTCTCCACATCAGCCCGCATCAATATCAATGAATCATCCGCAAATAACAGATGGGAAACTGCCGGTGCATCTCTACACACTTTCACTCCCAGAATATTTCCCGCTTCTTCCTCAAATCTTAACAGATTAGATAAGCCCTCTGCACACAGTAAGAAGAGATATGGGGATAGGGGATCGCCCTGACGGAGTCCCCTTGTTGGATAGATCACCTCAGAAAACCCATTATTAAGCCTGACTTGGTACCTGACCGAAGACACACAGGCCATAATAAGCTCAATCCAATTGCCATGAAAACCCATTTTCTCCAGAATTCTCCTCAAGAAACACCACTCAACCCTGTCGTACGCCTTATGCATGTCAAGCTTCACCGCACAAGAGCCATACTTCCCCATCCTTTTATTCTTAATCGCATGGAAGCATTCATATGCAACCAGCACATTATCAGTAATTAAACGCCCTGGCACAAAAGCACTTTGGGTAGGGGAGATGATCTCAGGTAGCAAATATTTCAATCTATTAGTAATAAGCTTGGAGATGACTTTGTACACCACATTACATAGACTAATTGGCCGAAATTGTGTGATGAACTCAGGGTTGTCCACTTTAGGAATAAGAACCACTGTAGTATTATTCCATCCCTCTGGAATATGTCTCGAGTTAACGGCAAGAAGTAACTCATCAGTAAGATCTTCACCAATAATGTGCCAAAACCGTTTATAAAATACAGCGTGTAGCCCATCTGGACCAGGTGCTTTTAGGTCGCCGATATTGAACATAGCCTTTTTCACCTCCTCCCTGGTATAGGGCTCAGTGAGCCTATTGTTCATCTCTTCAGTGACGCACCGGGTAACCTTGTCAATCACAGCTTGGTCAGGCACGTCGACCTCAGAAGTGAAAAGATTGTTAAAATACTCAGCCGCCATGGTTAGGAGCTGATCTGAATCTTCAATTGTATCACCGACATCATTTTTCAGAGAATTTATGAAATTACGCTTACGTCTGGCCGAAGCCGATCTGTGAAAGTAGGCTGTGTTTTGGTCGCCATGGCGCAACCAATTAACTCTTCCTCTCTGAACCCAGTATATCTCTTCCTGTTCCAGGAGATTTTCAATTCTCAGTTGTATATCTTTCTGCCTCGCAATAGCCTCATCCGTAAGGGGCCCTCATAGTACCGTATTGAGTTCTTTTTGCAATTCTCTAAGACGTTTCCTTGGCCCTTTCAACACGTCCTTATCCCACTGATGCAAAGCATCATGAACGTCTTGAGTATGCTCTGATAAGGATGCCTCAGCGTGAAGCAGCTTCGCACGATCCCATGCAGTTTGGATAATTTGTTCAACGGATTCCTCACAAAGCCATCTTGCCTCAAACTTCAAAGGCCCCTTTTGCGGCATCCTCTGAATACCAGCTTGTAGCTCTGTATTTATCAATATTGGTCTGTGATCTGACTTGCCAAATTCTTCATTTACCACTCCCACCAGAGGGAACATAGCAGCCCACCTTGGATCACACACCGCTCGATCCAAACGCTCTCTGATTTTCCCCCTCCTCCAAGTAAAGATATCCCCAGAACAGCCCATATCTTCGAGATTACAGTCAACTAAAGTGTCACGGAAGGCCTGCATGCAACGTTGGGGTCTGACACTTCCCCCCTCCTTCTCATGACTGTACAAAATTTCATTGAAGTCGCCAACCATTACCCACGGGAGATCAACCATCGCCGACAGGTTGCGAATATACTCCCATGACAAGTGTTTGTTCTGTGCCTCTGGCTCTCCGTAGAAGCCAGTAAATCTCCAACCCGCCCCGCTCTGCTCATCTATACGAATGTCTATAAAGTTTGTATCAATCTCGAAAGAAGTGACATTTGTTTCCTTGTTCCAGAACATAACCAAGCCCCCACTTCTGCCGTCACTCTCCGATACCAGCATCTTGTCAAAACGAAGTCTTTTCCTCAGATTTTCTGCCTTCACTTTTCCCAAATGTGCTTCCGACAGAAAGAGCACATCGGGTTTTAGTCGCTCCTGGATAGACAGCAGCGACCGGACTGCTGAGGGTTTTTGCATCCCTCGACAGTTATATCCTATGGCTATCATTGCGGCCGGACGAGGTCCTCTTGAGACCCCGCCGATCCTAGTGAAGGGGAGACAGCTCCAGCCTTCCTTGTTCTCTTTGTTCTGTCCTTCTCATCTCCCTCTTCGGAAATATCAGAAGTTGATTTCCCATCAGTTAGCACTGTATCCATATTAACAGTTGTGCCTACCAAACCTGCATCAGTTGGTACATTTTCCTCCACAGACATTTCCAAAGGTCTCTTAGCGGCAACACCTGACAGGCTTCGTAGATCAAGATCCATAACCTGTCCTTTCACTGGACTTGTTGCCGTATCCTTCAGCGCCGGATCCCCAAGTTTTGATTTGGGATCAAACAAAGCATTATGTCTCCAAGGAATCACAGGTCCTCCTCTTCCAGATGGATCACGTCCTACTCCCCCGCCAAAACCCTCCCGACCTCGGCCGGTCCTTCCACCTCCACGTCCTCCACCCCGGGCACCAAAACTTCGCCCATGCCAAGTGTCCCAGTCAGCTTTCAAAAAATCACCCCACTTCAGCTTACTCTCGTCGTGTTCACCTGTCCCACATTCCAGATACGAGTGACCAAAGTAACCACATGCTCCACAGAATTTGGGAATTTTTTCGTATTGAATGAGATAAATTTCTCTCTCCTTATTTCTTGAGATGGATACCGCTCTGGTCAAGACATTCCGCACGTCCAATCTAACTCTTACCCTTACAAAGTTACCCATACCATTAACATCCGTTTCCACTTTGAGAACTTGTCCCACCTTCTTCTCCGTGAGGTTTTTGATGAAGGCTTTGTTTCTGTATCCCACAGGCAATTTATGTATTTGTATCCATGTGACAATGTGGTTCAGATCGATAGTCTCAGGAGCAGCGAACCCGTCATATTCCTCAATACATACTGCATTTTGTCGGAATAGCCAAGGACCTTCCTCTGTAATTTTTAGCCAATCTCCCAAACAGAAACACTGGATCGTGAACATGTTGCCTTCCAGGTGATTAAATTCAACCCTCTGAGCTGGGCTCCAGGCATTGCGCATATGCTGCTCAAACGAGATAGGACTAAACTGGTTCGCAGAATGTACCTTGAGAAGGGCCATCCATTTAATTCCTTGTTTGGGCGCCGCCTCGTCCTCCTCAAAGACAAGATCGTCAAAATCATCTTCATCAATCCCCATCCGCTGGAGGAGATCCCCAATCGCATCCTGCTTATTGACCCCAGGGCCGCTCCCTGGATTGGAAGAGCTGGAAGAACTAGCCATGGTGCACCAACAGACTTGCGCCGCACGAACTTAGAACCAGGACTAAAACCGCCGAAACCTAGCGAGAAAGCCTCACGCAGGAACCCTTAAAAAGGAGCCCCCGGGCACGAGGACTCAGACTCGGACAGGGAGCAATCCGGATACGAATCCCGCTCGGAATTTGACAGGATCCCGCCGGAGAGCCGACGGTAGATGAAACCCTAGATCGCCAGAGGCGGCTAGGTCCGACTTCTACCGGCCGACTGTTTAACACCCCCAAACCAACTTAGCCACAACACAGGAGAAGAATAGATGATTGTCACTTCCAACATTATCAAAAAAGGAACAAACTGACAATCCAGTCCACTTTCTTTTCCTTAGGTTGTCTCTAGTTAAAATAACATCATAATGCAACTGGCGAAGGAAAACCTTGATTTCTAAAGGTAGTTTGGACTTCCAAATCCATTTCTTACGAGGGCAAGAAATATTATTTCCTAACAACTTATAAATCGATAAAGTAACCGAGCAACTCAAGTCTTTATGGAGTTCGATTGGTTCAAAAGTTTAGAAGACGGGCGTAGACATATCAAACAACTGAGGAAATCTCCCACAAAGAGTCACATTATCCAACTAGGGATCCAACCAAAACCTAGTAAGGTCTCCTTCTTTCAAAATCACTTTCTTCCTTCAAAATAAGTACACTTAACTTTCATCGAACCTTTCCAACAAGGAGAATCATTTTGTTTTCACAGAAGCAACATATTTGTTCCTGGGGTACTTTGTTTCGCAATCCTCTACCAAATCCCATCTTGAGTTTCCAACTTCCACCACCACTTAGTAAGGAGGATAATGTTTTCTTTTCTAAGGTCCTTAACCCCAAGACCCCCTTTATTTTTAGATCTACAAACTCTTTTACATTTAACCATATAATAAAAATTCCTTTTCCTTTCCAGCCCAAAGGAATCTCCTTCCGTGTTTATCCAATTTTCCTCAAAGGTTTTGTTTAAAAGGAACATGGCCATATAATAAGAGGGTAAACCCAAAAAAGTTGAATCAAGAAAAGTTAATCTAGCTCCAGAAGAGGCAGAATCATAGATCTAAGCATCCATTTTTTTATCACTCTGCATCCAGGAAATCACAATCAATATTTTTCAAGTTAGAGAAAGTCAACGACACTGCTAAATATTTCAAAGGGAGCTTACCAATTTGATAATTATACAGATTGGAATACAAGGCCATAGTATCATTATCCCCACCAATAACAACACTTTCACTTTTCATGTAGTTTATTTTCAAACCTGACATCATTTCAAAAATATAAAGAAACAACTTCAGATTAATAGCTTGCTCAGGATCATGATTGATACAAAATATAGAATCATTAGCATTGTGACACAACAACCCCATTATCAATTAAATCCGCAACAAAACCAGTAATAAGAGTTTTCTTAAGCTTTTAACACCATTTTTTTTGTAAGACACTCCACATCCATGTTAAAAATAGTAGGAGATAAAGGATCTCATTGTCTCACCCCTTTGCACTCTAAAAATAAGGACGAGTAACATTGTTTAACTTCACACTAACATTACTATTATGCAAAATATTTTTCGACCAAGAGCACTGTTGTTCAGAGAAATCTCTAGCTATATGACACTCAATCAAGAAATCCCAATTAACTTGATCATATATAAGCCTTTTCAAAGTCAATCTTAAAAAAGATTCCCACTTGCTTCTTAACATGAGCAAGATGCATCAATTTTCATGTAAATATAACATACCATCATAATGTTTCTCCTTTTAATAAATGCATTTGGATGAATGCTAAACAGACTTGTCAACGATAAGGTTCCAATCTTAAGGATAAAAATATGGCAAACAACTTATAAATGCACCTCAACAAACAAATTGCTAATGTTAGCCTGAGAGGATTTACGAAAAAGAGTAACAAAAATACCATAGTTTAACCTTTGAACATAAAGATTACCAGCATGAAAGAAAGCAAAAAAATAGAAATTATATCAAATTTCACTACCCCCAGCAATGCTGATAAAACTAAATGGGTATGTTATCAGGACCAGGAGCCTTATTAACCTCCATAGAGAAAAGAGCATCCTTCGCCTCTTTTCTAGAAAAAGGTCTCACCTAAAGTCATTGTAAACATCATCATCATTAAGTTTCTCCTTAGGATCCTATAAGTTTTGATCAATATGGGAAACAAATTATCGGAGCAGTCCAAAAAGATTCTTATAGTAGTCGGTGCCATGCTTGACTAAATTGACGATTCCTTCAATAATGGATCCATTATCCAACATGGAATGCACCAAGTTCTTTCTTTTCCTTCCATTAGCAAGTTTGTGAAAATAAGATCTCCTTCTAAAAGACACCTACCATGAGCCCTTTGATAGCAGTAACTTTCTTCTTCGGCATAATAATTATTTAACTCATCTTGAATATAAACCCTATGCAACCACTTCAATTGACAACAAACCATCTTCATCCAAAATTTCTAACACAAGCAACTCATTCTTAAGTTCCATCTTCCATTTTTTAAATTGTTACCAAAAAATTGCACCCCAACCTTCACAGTGTTTCTTAAATCTTTTTAACTTGATATTTAAAATCTCAATATGGTCCATACTTTTCACGGTTTTTTCCAAATATTCTTAACCATAGGAAGAAAGTCAGGATTTTTTTAACCAAGATAGAAACACCCTGTTTTTGACATCTATAGAAGATTCACCAGGTCAAGTAAAAGAATGATCAGATTGATCTTTAACTACTTTAGTAATTGTTACCAAGAGGAAGAGATCCTCCCAATCGCTAGACATCAACACTCGATCAAGTTTTTCCAAAGTAGGGTTTGTTCGATACTTAGACTAGGTATAAATGCCCCACTACATGAAAATGTCTCTAAGGGCAAGTGAATAAATACCATTATTAAACACCTCAAAGGAGTGAGGAAGCACAAAAGGTTTATTTTTTCAATGACATGTCTTAGAATATTGAAGTCACCACCCACAATATAGGGAACATCCACACTGTTACAAGAAATAGACAACTCAGCCAAGAAATGATCTTTCAAATCTTCATAAGTTGGACCATAAACACAAATAAAAACCCATCTACAACTTTTCATCTTATCCCACAATTTAACAAAATCGCGTGTTCCCCAATTTCAATTTAACCGTTTGAACCTCCAAATATTGATACTTAACACCACATAGGATACCTCCAGATTTACCAACTGAAGGTACCCACTTCCAAAAGAAAGCATTTCAAGGATACCACATGGTGTACCATCACCGTAGTTTCGGCGTTTGCACTTATATATGATTGGTTGTCAATCACTCTTAATTACTACTAGCTACTAGTAACAATTAAGAACTCCCGTAAACTCTCCTGGCCGCCATTAGGTACATGTGTCATGGCGTTGGAGATATGCCCTAGAGGCAATAATAAAAGTAGTTATTATATATATCTTTATGTTTATGATAAATGTTTATATACCATGCTATAATTGTATTAACCGAAACATTAGTACATGTGTGATATGTAGACAACAAGAAGTCCCTAGTATGCCTCTTAAACTAGCTTGTTGATTAATGGATGATTAGTTTCATAATCATGAACATTGGATGTTATTAATAACAAGGTTATATCATTATATGAATGATGTAATGGACACACCCAATTAAGCGTAGCATAAGATCTCGTCATTAAGTTATTTGCTATAAGCTTTCGATACATAGTTACCTAGTCCTTATGACCATGAGATCATGTAAATCACTTATACCGGAAAGGTACTTTGATTACACCAAACGCCACCGCGTAAATGGGTGGTTATAAAGGTGGGATTAAGTATCCGAAAAGTATGAGTTGAGGCATATGGATCAACAGTGGGATTTGTCCATCCCGATGACGGATAGATATACTCCGGGCCCTCTCGGTGGAATGTCGTCTAATGTCTTGCAAGCATATGAATAAGTTCATAAGAGACCACATACCACGGTACGAGTAAAGAGTACTTGTCAGAGACGAGGTTGAACAAGGTATAGAGTGATACCGAAGATCAAACCTCGGACAAGTAAAATATCGCGTGACAAAGGGAATTGGTATTGTATGTGAATGGTTCATTCGATCACTAAAGTCATCGTTGAATATGTGGGAGCCATTATGGATCTCCAGCATCCCGCTATTGGTTATTGGTCGGAGTGAGTACTCAACCATGTCCGCATAGTTCACGAACCGTAGGGTGACACACTTAAAGTTGGATGTTGAAATGGTAGAACTTGAATATGGAATGGAGTTCGAATATTTGTTCGGAGTCCCGGATGAGATCCCGGACATCACGAGGAGTTCCGGAATGGTCCGGAGAATAAGATTCATATATAGGATGTCATTTTATGTGAATTAAAATGTCGCGGAAGGTTCTATGGAAGGTTCTAGAAGGTTCTAGAAAAGTCCGAAAGAATTCACCAAGGAAGGTGGAGTCCACATGGGACTCCACCTCCATGGCCGGCCAACCCTAGTGGGGGACGAGTCCCAAGTGGACTCCCCCTTAGGGGGCCGGCCAACCCCCCATATGGGAGGTGGAACTCCCACCTCTAGTGGGAGTCCTAGCTTGGCTAGGTTTCCCCTCCATATGGAAGGTTTTTGGTTCGGGTCTTATTCGAAGACTTGGAGACCAACTCTTGAGGTTCCACCTATATAATGAGGGCCAAGGGGGAGGGGGCCGGCCACCTAAAACACCACCAAGGTGGCCGCACCCCATAGTGGCCGCACCCCATAGTGGCCGGCGCCCCCCTCTCCCCAAACCCTAGCCGCCTTGCTCCTCCACTTCCCGCACGCTTAGCGAAGCTCCGCCGGACTTCTCCACCACCACCTACACCACGCCGTCATGCTGTCGGATTCAAGAGGAGCTACTACTTCCGCTGCCCGCTGTAACGGGGAGGTGGACGTCGTCTTCATCAACAACCGAACGAGTGACCGAGTACGGAGGTGCTGCCCGTTCGTGGCGCCGGAACCGATCGTGATCAAGATCTTCTACGCGCTTTTGCAAGCGGCAAGTGAACGTCTACCGCAGAAACAAGAGCCTCCTCTTGTAGGCTTTGGAATCTCTTCAAGGGTGAAACTCGATACCTCCTCGTTGCTACCGTCTTCTAGATTGCATCTTGGCTTGGATTGCGTGTTCGCGATACGAAAATTTTTGTTTTCTATGCAACGTTATCCTACAGTGGTATCAGAGCTGTGTCTATGCATAGATGGTTGCACGAGTAGAACACAATGGTTTGTGGGCGTTGATGCTTATGTTATCTTTAGTTTGAGTACTTTGCATCTTTGTGGCATAGTGGGATGAAGCGGCTCGGGCTAACTTTACATGACCGCGTTCATGAGATTTGCTCCACGCTCGACATGCAACTTGTATTGCATAAGTGGCTTTGCGGGTGTCTGTCTCTCCTACTATAGTAAAGATTCAATTTACTCTTCTATCGACAACACTAGTATCACCGTTGTGGTTCATGTTCGTAGGTAGATTAGATCTATATCGAAAACCCTAAACCACGTAGAATATGCAAACCAAATTAGAGACGTCTAACTTGTTTTTGCAGGGTTTGGTGATGTGATATGGCCATAATGTGATGATGAATATGTATGAGATGATCATTATTGTATTGTGGCAACCGGCAGGAGCCTTATGGTTGTCTTTAAATTTCATGTTGAGTAGTATTTCAAAGTAGTTGTAATAGTTGCTACATGGAGGACAATCGTGAAGACGGCGCCTTTGACCTTGGTGCTTCGCCGACGATGATGGAGATCATGCCCGTTGATGATGGAGATCATGTCCGTGCTTTGGAGATGAAGATCAAAGGCACAAAGACAAAAGGGCCATATCATATCACATATGAACTGCATGTGATGTTAATCCTTTTATGCATCTTATTTTGCTTAGATCGCGACGGTAGCATTATAAGATGATCCCTCTCACTAAAATCTCAAGATAATAAAGTGTTCATCCTTAGTAGCACCGTTGCCAAGACTTGTCGTTTCGAAGCATCTCGTGATGATCGGGTGTGATAGAATCAACAAGTGCATACAACGGGTGCAAGCCGGTTTTGCACATGCGGATACTAAGGTGGCCTTGACGAGCCTAGCATGTACAGACATGGTCTCGGAACACATGATACCGAAAGGTAGAGCATGAATCATATGATTGATATGATGAACACTTTGAGTGTTCGCCATTGAAGTTACATCTTGTCTCATGATGATCGGACTTGGTGTGGTGGATTTGGTTCGTGTGATCACTAAGACAATGCGAGGGATATTGTTTTGAGTGGGAGTTCACCTAGTTTTTAATTATATTGAATTAAAATTTGAACTCAATTTGTCATAAATATTAGTCTAAAGGGATTTCTATTTTCGTGCCCTCGGTTCCTTAGTTGTGCTCAGTTTTCCCCAGCCCCTTAGTTTTTCCTCACTTTTCCCCAAGTCCTTGTTTGAAACCCGCAGAAGCAGCTCAGACGGCAGGATTCCCGTTAAGTTGACCGTTCCGTGCCGTGGCCGACGTGTGGGGCCGCGTCGTGTGGGCCCTCGTCGCGTGGAGGCTGGTAGAAAGGGACCGCGTGGGACAGGACGAGATAGCGTTTGGTTGCACGTGAGCAGGAGCTCAGTTTTGTCTCTCTCGGCCCAAATTGGCATTTTCCCTTTTAAGAGCACCTTTTCCCCTCTTTCTCTCTCTGTCTTTTTCACCAAATTAGTATCAAATCTAGAGAAGCTTCTCTATTTCTGCCTTTTGACCCTCGTTTTTTGCCCAATATGGCAGCAAATCTAGAAGCTAGTATATGATAAATTCACAGCAGCATAATCGAAAAACGTATAATACATAAACTGCATACAGCAGCCAAAAGCAGCCAATAACATTGTTAATGTTCACGACAAACTAAGATGAAAAAAAATACAAGACGCACGCAATGTATGGCCAGCTAGAAGATTCCTCATTGCTCATATATTTCTTTGTCGTCCCATCCGTGCATTATCCCAAGGAAATATTCATTGAACTCCTTCCGTCTGCAGTATGCGGCCAATACATCCTCCAGACGGTATGGCCTCGTGTTCATTTCTCAGACCGTAGTTTCCCATTCTATTCACATATCGTGGCCACTCATCCCAGGCCTTTGTATCATGAATGTACTCTCTGATATAACCCAAATCGGCGTAGTAGATGCAGCCAGGTAGAAGTGTCGGGTGCACTGTGGTGTCGATGGAGATACACCGGATATAATGCACGAAGAAGGCATGACTGCCAATGTTACTGACCAGATGGAGAGAGCGGCTCTGAGTGTCCACACGGTACACCAATGGTTGGTCCTCCAAAAGCATGTTGTCCAACAACACAAGCAGCAGATCACCATCCGACTTCACAAGATAGAACTTGTCATTTCCAAGTTGTGGAAATGAAATTAGTGTCTCCATCTTGACAAGGTGCTCGTGCGTCTGCTGCAACCGTACATTGGTGCACACTATTCTTCCGGACTCAAAATTATCCACAGCTATTGCATACAGTTCACCATTGAACGGGGTAATGCAACGCAAACTATGGTTCTCCATCGAAAAACTACCATCTCCCCAATCTTCATATATATCCTTAGTTGGAGTGCTCTCATCGACCCAACTAATTTCGTTTGGGTAATGTGAGCAAACTAAGACCATAGTCGGGGATTTGATCACGACGACCGAATTCACAAAAACAGATGGCATCCGCGCCTCAAACATAGTGTTCGATGCCTTTGTGAGTGGGTTCAGAAGCCGTATCTTGTGCGGCGGGTTCTTCTGGGCAAGCACGATGACACCACGGCAAAAGCCGACGAAGTAGTATCTAAAATATATTGATGAAGATAACATTCAACACTAAGATTGAAAATAAGAATATATTAACCCTATAGATATGGAGGAATTTGGAGGAATTTGAACCTTGCACGAACTTCCGATAGATCTATGGTGACGTAGCGGGATGTGCCGAGTTGGAGGAAGGTGAACTCGAGTGGCGCGTGGAAGGGCGTGGTCTACCATGATCCATTCGTGCGAGGTGCACGTCGGGCTCAGGTAAACCTGAGCGCCAATTTCTACAGACTTGCCTCATAGCAGAGTAGGCGTCCACGTACTCCTCATTCGCCAGTAAGCATTCGCCGATCTTGTGAAGTGGTCCGTCACCCACGAGAGAGGCCCAGCTCACGGAGGCGCCGCGCTTGGATGCGCCGCCCTCGGAGGCGACGGGCTCGGCGGCGACGGGCTTGGAGGCGACGGGCTCGGCGGCGACGGGCTCGGAGGCGACGGGCTCGGCGGCGACGGGCTCGGATGCGACGGGCTCAGATGCGACGGGCTCGGCGGCGACGGGCTCGGATGCGACGGGCTCGGAGGCGACGGGCTCGGGGGCGATGGCCGCCGGCGCATTCTTCTTCTCCATCGCCGGCAGGGGCGCGTACGGCGGTTGGGGTTTTTTCCTTCGATTTGGAGAAGTTGATGGGACGTGAGAGGCGTGGTTTCGTGCGTGAGTGAGAATGAGACGTACTGTGTGCAGAGGGAGGGAGAGAGGGGCTTACGCATCCTAAATGCGACCCGCGTCCACTAGTGCACGTTTGCACCGCGACACGCGTCAACAATGGCACGTCTTCCACTTCTGCACCGCAACACGTCCTCGAGTCTAACCTTGGAAATTTAGATATACTCAGTGAAGGAGATATGCCCTAGAGGCAATAATAAAGTGGTTATTATTTATATCTTTATGTTTATGATAAATGTTTATATATCATGCTATAATTGTATTAACCGAAACATTAGTACATGTGTGATTTGTAGACAACAAGAAGTCCCTAGTATGCCTCTTAAACTAGCTTGTTGATTAATGGATGATTAGTTTCATAATCATGAACATTGGATGTTATTAATAACAAGGTTATATCATTATATGAATGATGTAATGGACACACCCAATTAAGCGTAGCATAAGATCTCGTCATTAAGTTATTTGCTATAAGCTTTTGATACATAGTTACCTAGTCCTTATGACCATGAGATCATGTAAATCACTTATACCGGAAAGGTACTTTGATTACACCAAACACCACTTGCGTAAATGGGTGGCTATAAAGGTGGGATTAAGTATCCGGAAAGTATGAGTTGAGGCATATGGATCAACGGTGGGATTTGTCCATCCCGATGACGGATAGATATACTCTGGGCCCTCTCGGTGGAATGTCGTCTAATGTCTTGCAAGCATATGAAAGAGTTCATAAGAGACCACATACCACGGTACGAGTAAAGAGTACTTGTCGAGAGACGAGGTTGAACAAGGTATAGAGTGATACCGAAGATCAAACCTCGGACAAGTAAAATATCGCGAGACAAAGGGAATTGGTAATGTATGTGAATGGTTCATTCGATCACTAAAGTCATCGTTGAATATGTGGGAGCCATTATGGATCTCCGGATCCCGCTATTGGTTATTGGTCGGAGTGAGTACTCAACCATGTCCGCATAGTTCTCGAACCGTAGGGTGACACACTTAAAGTTGGATGTTGAAATGGTAGCACTTGAATTATGGAATGGAGTTCGAATATTTGTTCGGAGTCCCGGATGAGATCCCGGACATCACGAGGAGTTCCGGAATGGTCCGGAGAATAAGATTCATATATAGGATGTCATTTTATGTGAAATAAAATGTCGCGGAAGGTTCTATGGAAGGTTCTAGAAGGTTCTAGAAAAGTCCGGAAGAAACCACCAAGGAAGGTGGAGTCCACATGGGACTCCACCACCATGGCCGGCCAGCCCTAGATGGGGTGGAGTCCCAAGTGGACTCCACCATAGGGGGCCGGCCACCCCCACATGGGAGGTGGGAATCCCACCTTTGGGTGGGAGTCCTAGTTGGGCTAGGTTTCCCCCTCCTATGGAAGGTTTTGGTTTCGGGTCTTATTCGAAGACTTGGACACCAACACTTGGGATCCACCTATATAATGAGGGGCCAAGGGAGGGGGCCGGCCACCCCAAGACCACAAGCTGGCCGCCCCCTTGAGTGGCCGGCCACCCCTCCCAAACCCTAGCCGCCCCCTTCTCCTCCATATCTCCCGCGTAGCTTAGCGAAGCTCCGCCGGACTTCTTCACCGCCACCGACACCACGCCGTCGTGCTGTCGGATTCAAGAGGAGCTACTACTTCCGCTGCCCGCTGGAACGGGGAGGTGGACGTCGTCTTCATCAACAACCGAACGTGTGACCGAGTACGGAGGTGCTGCCCGTTCGTGGCGCCGGAACCGATCGTGATCAAGATCTTCTACGCGCTTTTGCAAGCGGCAAGTGATCGTCTACCGCAGCAACAAGAGCCTCATCTTGTAGGCTTTGGAATCTCTTCAAGGGTGAGACTCGATACCCCCTCGTTGCTACCGTCTTCTAGATTGCATCTTGGCTTGGATTGCGTGTTCGCCGTAGGAAAATTTTTGTTTTCTATGCAAAGTTATCCTACAGTGGTATCAGAGCCGTGTCTATGCATAGATGGTTGCACGAGTAGAACACAATGGTTTGTGGGCGTTGATGCTCTTGTTATCTTTAGTTTGAGTACTTTGCATCTTTGTGGCATAGTGGGATGAAGCGGCTCGGACTAACTTTACATGACCGCGTTCATGAGACTTGTTCCTCGTTCGACATGCAACTTGTATTGCATAAGAGGCTTTGCGGGTGTCCTGTCTCTCCTACTATAGTGAAGATTCAATTTACTCTTCTATTGAAAACATTAGTATCAACGTTGTGGTTCATGTTCGTAGGTAGATTAGATCTCTCTCGAAAACCCTAAACCACGTAAAATATGCAAACCAAATTAGAGACGTCTAACTTGTTTTTGCGGGGTTTGGTGATGTGATATGGCCATAATGTGATGATGAATATGTATGAGATGATCATTATTGTATTGTGGCAACCGGCGGGAGCCTTATGGTTGTCTTTAATTTTCATGTTGAGTAGTTTTTCAAAGTAGTTGTAATAGTTGCTACATGAGGTGAACAACCATGAAGCCGGCGCCATGAACCTTGACGCTACGCCGACGATGATGGAGATCATGCCCGTTGATGATGGAGATCATGTCCGTGCTTTAGAGATGAAGATCGAAGGCGCAAAGACAAAAGGGCCATATCATATCACATATGAACTGCATGTGATGTTAATCCTTTTATGCATCTTATTTTGCTTAGAACGCGACGGTAGCATTATAAGATGATCCCTCACATTAATATCAAGATAATAAAGTGTTCTCCCCTCGTATGCACCGTTGTAACAGTTCGTCGTTTCGAAGCATCTCGTGATGATCGGATGTGATAGATTCAACGATTCACATACAACGGGTGTAAGCCATGTTGCACACGCGGAACACTTGGGTTTGCTTGACGAGCCTAGCATGTACAGACATGGCCTCGGGACAACGGAAACCGAAAGGTTGAACACGAGTCATATGGATGATATGATCAACATGTTGATGTTCACCATTGAAGCTACATCATCTCACGTGATGATCGGTTTTTGGTGTAGTGAATTTGGATCGTGTACCACTTAACAACTATGAGGGATGTTGTATTAAGTGGGAGTTCATTAGTAATTAGATTAAACCATGAACTAATTATCTTAAACATAGTCTGAGTAGTATTTTGAATTAATTTTGTAGTATTGGCATCCGTTTACTTCTATGCGCTAGTCTTGTAATTGAGATAGAAATACTGTTAAAATTCGACAAGAAACTTTACGGTTTGGTACCGTATTGTTAAAAGATCAAGAATTAATTAAGTCCTATTGCAAACTTTTAGTAAACCTCACATTGTTGATTCAAAGAGCTATGGTTTCAATTAGTACCTAAAGTTATCTTGTCTCCGTGAAACTTGAAGTTCAAATCTGTTTGAAAAGTAAGGAGCTGAAAATTTAGTTTTCAGAAATAATCAAGGTATGAGATATATGTGATATCTAAGACCTTATTGCAAGATGATAGAATATAATTTGGTGAGACTACATGAACTCATAAGTTTTATGGGAATGTACGAAGGTTGAAGACGCAAGGCGTCACAATCCTCCAACTATTGGGGCACTAACGATATTCGCATATCCATGAAGTGACCATCCTTAAATATGCACCGTTACTAAGACTCGTCGTTTCGAAGCATCACGTGATGATCGGGTGTGATAGATTCTACGTGTGCATAAAACGGGTGCAAGCTAGATTTGCACATGCAAATACCAAGGTTAAAACTTTACGAGCCTAGCATGTACAGACATGGTCTCGGAAAGTCGTCATGATATGATGGATAAAATTATGAGTGAAACTGTTCATCATATTACAAAGTTACTAATAGTGAAATCTGGAACACTTGTCATATGATGATCAACTTCAAAGTAAGAACCTCAAGGTTATTGGTATTTGACCAACAAACCTAGAAGTTAATGATGTTGATGTGTTTTTCTGAATAATGAGGGAAGCTAAAAGAGAAACTACAAAAGATTATTGGCAGAAAGAAAGAAAAGACTAGAAAGTCTAGCTCAGGTGTATATAAATGATATACATGTTATGGTTGTATTCCTAGTTAGGTCACAATATGAAATTCTTGGGTATTAGTACTATATTGGTTGGTATGAAGTGTCATACAAAACAACGCAATACAAGAATACAATGGCCTAAGTGACTGACAAGGAATATGATAAGAATGCACGTCTGGAACAAAATAAAGTGTTATTATGTTCGTCGTTGGCATTCTATCTAGCCCTTAGGATTTATAATAAAGAACTTAATAATTGTTATTTTGCTCTGGTCAAATAAAAACAATGAGTTGTTTAAATTATGACATTACTCCATGTACGATGGATAAGTTATTATAAATCTTAATGGTGAAACACACATACATAACAACGACGCTAAAATGCCATAAGGCAAATGATTTGAATTCCACTTATTTGTGGAACCGCCATTTAGGTCATGTTAGAAAGGAACGCATGAAGGAACTCCATGCAAATGGATTTTCGGAGTCATTTGATTTTTGAATCATTTGGCACTTGCAAATCTTTTCTAAAGAGAATGATTAAAAAACCGTTCATAGGCCAAAAGTTGAACGGGCAACTAACTTAGTGAAAAATACATGATGATGTATGTGGTTCACTGGGCATAGTTGTGTGCGGGAGATTCTTCTACTTCATGAAAACTTTCAAACAATGAATTGAGTATATATGTGGATATATTCAATAAGGAAAAGTTTGAAACATTTTGAATGGATTCAAATAAATTTCAGCATGAAGTGGAAATCATCGTAATAGAAAAGTCAAGTATCTATGATTGGATCATGGTGGAAATATTTGAATTACGAGTTTTAGCGAACATCTAAGAGAGTTATGAAATTGTTCTACAACTCACGTTTCTTGGAGTATCATAGTGATGATGAAGTATCCGAGAGATATATCCAAACCTTGTTGGATTAATGATGAGATAAAATATTATGACGCCATTATATTTTTGTGGATTATGCTTTAGTGACTACCGCTTTTACACTTAATAGAGCATCATCATGATCCGTTGAAATGACACCATACGAGTTATGGCATAGGTAAGAAACCTGATAGTCTTTTCTTAAATATTGGTATGCATAGCATAAGTAAATAAGTTTACAACCAAAATCGGATGAATGTCTTTGTTGGTTATCCCGAGAGATTTAATTGGGAATTCTTCCCACGAGACAAAGACAAAAGTGTTTGTCAATGTTTCTTATTTCCGAGAAATTGTTTCTAGTGAAGTATTTGAGTGGGAGGACAATATAATTTGATAAGGTTTATGAACCTGAGCATAATGATCAGAGTAGCGCAGCATCGGAATTGGTTTCGGAAGCGGCCACAACGATCATGGCTCCCATGACTACAAAGTGTTTTAGCCATGGAAATCGAAGTACATATTGAACCTTGTAGGTATGGTTTACTTTGTGATCAAATAAATGATTTGTGGACAAAGGATTGATTTTGAACAATGATAAACCAACTACAAACAAAGAAGTTATGATGGGCCCTGACTCCGTTAAAATGGCCATGCACCATGAAATCCATAATAGATGAATACTTTTTGAAAGTAAATGGATCTATAGACTTGGATGAAATATCCTTGAAGAAGCTCGACTTGTCGAAAAATTGTTTACGACAAAGTTCAAAGAGTTGACTACGATAAGATTAGATCTTCCGTAGAAATGCTTATAGTCTATATGGATTATTCTAGTAGGATGGCAAAATACATTACTTATCAGAAGTATGTATTAAAGGTGTATACAAGATACAACCAAGAGTTTTGCTGGTCCGTGGAATATTAAATAGGTATACAAAACTTCAATTTGATGAAGTGAGTATCGCGGAGTTTGAATCTTCACCAGATGAAATAGTCAAAGAGTTTTTGATTTCATCAGAGACGATGAAGAGGCTTGCATTTGCAAGAAATTAAGTGGGAGCGCTAAGACATATTTATAATACTTTATGTAGGTGACATATAGTTGGTTATAAATAATGTAATTAAATACTTGATTAAAAAGGTTTCATTGAGAAATTAACTTCAATGAAAGGATATGGACTGAAACAAATTTAGTGTCAAGATCTATGAAGATAGATTGAAACACATAAATAAGTTTAAGTCAAAGTACATATGATGGATGTTGAAGTAGTTCAATATAGAAATATTAAGAAAATGTTCTTGTCATGTGAAGGTTTAACAAGACTTGAGTGTATCTGACACTCAATGAGTAAAAACACATGAGTGATTATAGATCACGAATAATATGTACACAATCAGATATCATGTGCTATAAAGTGTTATGAGCATATACCAGAATGATTCATATGATGATCATTGGACGACAGTAAGAATTTCCTTGAGTACTTTAGAAGAACTAAGGATATATATATTTTTGTATGAAGAAATGACAAACAAATCGTTGTAAGGTGTTACACCGATATTGGTTTTGTCACATATAAAATATAATTTCAATCTCAAATTAGACTAAGTGTTGTTTAAAAGGTAGCACAATGAGCTAGAAGTTGTCTATGCTAGATTTAGAAGAGTTCTAAATATTGTGACGGATTCTACAAAAGAAGGCAGAATATGTCATTGTTTTGACAAATGACAAAGGATGTTAAAGTCAAGAGGTTCTTTGAGAACTTGGTGTAGTTCCGACAGAGTCAGAATTTTGAAGCTATATTGTGTGTGACAATATTAGTGACATATTTCAGACAGCGGAATTAAGGTTCCACCAGAAGATCAAACATATTTAATGCCGACTCATTTGGAAATGAGTAATGCGTTGAGACGCAAATGAATTACAAAATACATACGTTTCTGAGCGTGTCAGATCTGTTGACTAAAAACCTCTCCCGTGAGCAATACATGATAAAACACCGGAAGGCCAAGGTGTTATATCTTTACAAATGTAAACTAGATTATTGATTCTAGTGCAAGTGGGAGACTGAAGGAGATATGCCCTAGAGGCAATAATAAAGTGGTTATTATTTATATCTTTATGTTTATGATAAATGTTTATATATCATGCTATAATTGTATTAACCGAAACATTAGTACATGTGTGATTTGTAGACAACAAGAAGTCCCTAGTATGCCTCTTAAACTAGCTTGTTGATTAATGGATGATTAGTTTCATAATCATGAACATTGGATGTTATTAATAACAAGGTTATATCATTATATGAATGATGTAATGGACACACCCAATTAAGCGTAGCATAAGATCTCGTCATTAAGTTATTTGCTATAAGCTTTTGATACATAGTTACCTAGTCCTTATGACCATGAGATCATGTAAATCACTTATACCGGAAAGGTACTTTGATTACACCAAACACCACTGCGTAAATGGGTGGCGATAAAGGTGGGATTAAGTATCCGGAAAGTATGAGTTGAGGCATATGGATCAACAGTGGGATTTGTCCATCCCGATGACGGATAGATATACTCTGGGCCCTCTCGGTGGAATGTCGTCTAATGTCTTGCAAGCATATGAAAGAGTTCATAAGAGACCACATACCACGGTACGAGTAAAGAGTACTTGTCGAGAGACGAGGTTGAACAAGGTATAGAGTGATACCGAAGATCAAACCTCGGACAAGTAAAATATCGCGAGACAAAGGGAATTGGTAATGTATGTGAATGGTTCATTCGATCACTAAAGTCATCGTTGAATATGTGGGAGCCATTATGGATCTCCGGATCCCGCTATTGGTTATTGGTCGGAGTGAGTACTCAACCATGTCCGCATAGTTCTCGAACCGTAGGGTGACACACTTAAAGTTGGATGTTGAAATGGTAGCACTTGAATTATGGAATGGAGTTCGAATATTTGTTCGGAGTCCCGGATGAGATCCCGGACATCACGAGGAGTTCCGGAATGGTCCGGAGAATAAGATTCATATATAGGATGTC
This sequence comes from Lolium rigidum, assembly GCF_022539505.1. Lineage (NCBI taxonomy): Eukaryota > Viridiplantae > Streptophyta > Magnoliopsida > Poales > Poaceae > Lolium > Lolium rigidum. The sequence continues at coordinate 44,038,065 of NC_061514.1, read as the reverse complement.
ATTTTATGTGAAATAAAATGTCGCGGAAGGTTCTATGGAAGGTTCTAGAAGGTTCTAGAAAAGTCCGGAAGAAACCACCAAGGAAGGTGGAGTCCACATGGGACTCCACCACCATGGCCGGCCAGCCCTAGATGGGGTGGAGTCCCAAGTGGACTCCACCATAGGGGGCCGGCCACCCCCACATGGGAGGTGGGAATCCCACCTTTGGGTGGGAGTCCTAGTTGGGCTAGGTTCCCCCTCCTATGGAAGGTTTTGGTTTCGGGTCTTATTCGAAGACTTGGACACCAACACTTGGGATCCACCTATATAATGAGGGGCCAAGGGAGGGGGCCGGCCACCCCAAGACCACAAGCTGGCCGCCCCCCTTGAGTGGCCGGCCACCCCCTCCCAAACCCTAGCCGCCCCCTTCTCCTCCATATCTCCCGCGTAGCTTAGCGAAGCTCCGCCGGACTTCTTCACCGCCACCGACACCACGCCGTCGTGCCGTCGGATTCAAGAGGAGCTACTACTTCCGCTGCCCGCTGGAACGGGGAGGTGGACATCGTCTTCATCAACAACCGAACGTGTGACCGAGTACGGAGGTGCTGCCCGTTCGTGGCGCCGGAACCGATCGTGATCAAGATCTTCTACGCGCTTTTGCAAGCGGCAAGTGATCGTCTACCGCAGCAACAAGAGCCTCATCTTGTAGGCTTTGGAATCTCTTCAAGGGTGAGACTCGATACCCCCTCGTTGCTACCGTCTTCTAGATTGCATCTTGGCTTGGATTGCGTGTTCGCCGTAGGAAAATTTTTGTTTTCTATGCAACGTTATCCTACACTCGGGTATACCCTCGAGTCATATACTAGCATTTTTTGTGTGCTCAGTTTTCCCCTTGGATGCTAATACTGGCTAGTGCAATATACTCAGTTTTACCCTCAAGTGGCTGGTCAACAGAGAGTCAACAAATGGGATTAACCGAGTTAAATGAGTTATTTAATGTGCAAAAAATTACGAAAAAGAGTGGCACTTACTCATGGAGTCTTTACCACAAGTTGCCACTTCTCAAATCATAGATAAATCGTAGATAAATCAAGTTTTACCACAAATTGCCACTTCTCAAATCACCTAGTAGCTATGAAGGTGCATGGTTTTCCACAATAAGCCCTACCCAAAACAGCTTTCCCCAAAACATACTTTGTCCGAATGAGGCCATAATTTTCACACTCATGTATATTTGTATTGCAAATAGTTTGAGGTAGGCCAAGATGGGTTTCATTGTACAAAACACGCATTTTTCATTTTTTAAATCTCATATTTGAATTCCTTAATTAGTCTGTTTACTACTCACTTGCCCTTGGTTTCTTGATACTACTCAGTTTTGCCCTCTCCCTTCACAAATTCTCATAGACGCCCAACATTGCCCTAATTGGTCTAGCCCATGTCACGCGGATCGTGCCCGCCGACCGTTGATCGTATGATTTAACGGGCAGGATAACCCCTATCTCTCTCTAGTCGGGGCCACCATCCTCTCTCTCTCTCTCTGTCGGTGGTTAGCTTCCACCCTCTATGTATGCTAAAGGGCGGTTACCCAGTACGCTAAAGTTTGGTTTTCTGCATTATTTTTCACGAGATAAATTATAAACTCTTTTAGGTATTATTTTTCACGCAAAAAATGATAAACCATCACCGATTTGTACTTTTCACGCAAAAAATGATACACCATCACCCATTTGTTGTAGCCATTACTTTTCACGCAAAAAATGATACACCATCACCAATTTATTGTAGCCATTACTTTCCACGCAAAAAATGATACACCATCACCCATTTCTTGTAGCCATTACGGCAAAATGATAAACTATCATGAATTACCATTTGAAGGGATCTCGGGATACTAAATTAGTGTCATAAATGCTACTACTTTTTCCTATATATGTGGTCAAAGTTTAAAGGGAAGTTTGACTAAACACAAAACCTAGATGACTACCCCCACAACGATCATGTCCTCCTTAGGCTGGCCATAGTGCTAGTATCTAAATAGATCTTGTACACACATTTTGTATTGAGATTCTACAAAACAATAAATTTAGAAGATTATGATATTACCCTATAATACCACCCACTATAGTGATAGTATCATAGGAAAATACCATATGCATGATACAACAATATGATACTATGCACTATGACTAGCCTTAATTTATTGTGTAAACCCCCACAAGGCCACAACGGTCACCTCCTCCTTAATTTATTGTGTAAACCCCTACAACGGTCATCTCTCCCTTATAAACACCCACAACGGCCATCCCTTGTGTCAATAGGTTCTGTCTCTCTCTTCTTCGTTCACATACACTTGATCCATTGCCATGGCTTCCACGTGGATTATCATCATTGCCACCACCACCGTCAACACTGCCATTGATCATAGAGGAGTTCTTCATCGTCGTCTATGAAGATCCTTTGGTCAAGAAGGTACGTCCGCGTTCCCACATATATGATGCATGTGATTAATTATGGGGGCTACATGTATTTCGCCCTCCGTTTCGTTTCCAGACTATGTTACTATTGCATAATATCGAGTGGCGGAGCTAATAACTAATAACCATGGTGCCAACACATATGGTGAAAATTTGCTATTTTGCAAATAAAACAAAAATTACCACCTGCGAGGTTGCACTTGCATCCGATCCGCCGATGCATAATACCAGACACTATGATAGCCATAGACATCTTGCATGAAAATTCCACCTAAATTTTTCCATGAAAGAATTAGGCAATAAATGGACTCTATTAATATTACATGTACTACTACTCGGACGACGAAGATACTGACGATGAAAGCGACGACGACGTGAAGCCATGCATCCATCCCCTTTAGATAAGGGAATTATGACCAAGAATATATATGTAGCTTCATATGCATCGATTTAGAGATCTAGCTATATATTATGCATTTAAAAATATATCGCAATTTCCACCATGATTCAAGCACCACAGCCTCCAAACGATGCCGATATCGGCATGGTCAGAACGGCTATGCTCGCCGCCACTGCTAGGTCACCGTCGGGAAGCACCATGTTTAGCATAAGATTCACTTTAGATTAAGCTGCGAAAATAGTCACCTGCCATTGGCTGAGGCGGCCCCACAGAGTGGCTCTATATGATATTCTCTAAATAAATAGACGACCCCAGCGTTCATTGGCTGCGGAGGCCCCACAGAGCGGGAATATATAATTTTCTCTAAATAAATAGAAGACCCCACTGGTCATTGGCTGCGGCAGCCCCACAGAGCGGTAATATATGTCTTTTCCTGAAAAATAGACGACCCCACTGGTCATTGGGCTGCGGCAGCCACACGAGCGGTTATATATGTATTTTCTTGAAAAATAGACGACCCCATCGGTCATTGGCTGCGGCAGCCCTATAGAGCGGCCCCATTTGTCATTGGCAGCACCGTGTATATAATCAGGAAATAAAACGGCCCACGCGTCGGCGACAAATGGATGGCTACCCGTCGGCACGAGACGGTCGGAGAGGAACGCCCTCCGTGCAGCCCCACCTCGATCCGTGCAGCCCCACCCGTCGGAACGGTAACGGTAAGGCCTCGACTCGACGGCAACCCTCCCGTCCGAGGGGTTTCAAACTAGAGGGAGGAGAAAACTGAGGAAAAGTTAAGAGGCTGGGGAAAACTGAGCACAACTAAGGAACCAGGGGCACGAAAATAGAAATCCCTAGTCTAAACTATTGCAAATATGTTGTAGATATGGCGTCCTCAATCAATTTTAACCAGTTCCTAGAGAAAGAAAAGCTTAAGAGCAACGGTAGCAACTTCACCGACTGGTTCCATCATGTGAGGATTTTCCTCAATGGCGGAAATCTGCAATATGTGCTTGATGCACCGCTAGGTGACCCTCCTGCGAAACCGAAACCGATGAAGTAAAAGCTGTTTACGCAACTCGGAAAACTCGGTACTCTCAAGTTCGAGTGTGCCATCTTATGCAGTCTGGAAGCCGATCTTCAAAAACGTTTTGAGCACCATGATCCACATGAGTTAATCAATGAGTTGAAGACTATATTTGAGACTCATGCGGCCGTGGAATGCTATGAAGCATCGAAACACTTTTTCAGTTGCATGATGGAAGAAGGTAGCTCCGTTAGTGAGCACATGCTCGTTATGACCGGGCATGCGAAGAAACTCAGTGACTTGGAAATAGTTATTCCTAACAGACTGGGGATTAATCGTATCCTTCAATCACTGCCACCTAGTTACAAGAACTTTGTGATGAACTACAATATGCAGAACATGAACAAAGAGTTACCTGAACTCTTCTCCATGCTTAAAGCTGCTGAGATTGAGATCAAGAAAGAGCACCAAGTGTTGATGGTCAACAAGACCACCAGTTTCAAGAAACAGGGTAAGTCTAAAGGCAAATTCAAGAAGGGTAGCAAGAAAGCTGCTACGCCTCCTGTGAAACCTAAAACTGGCCCTAAACCTGATGCTGAGTGCTATTACTGCAAGGAGAAGGGATACTGGAAGCGTAATTGCTCCAAGTATTTGGCGGATCTGAAGAGCGGCCTTGTCAAGAAGAAGAAAGAAGGTATATCTGATATACATGTTATAGATGTTTATCTTACTTGTTCTCGTACTAGTACCCGGGTATTTGATACTTGGTTCGGTTGCTCATATTTGTAACTCGAAACAGGAACTAAAGAATAAACGAAGACTACTGAAAGATGAAGTGACGATGCGCGTTGGAAATGGATCCAAAGTCGATGTGATCGCTGTCGGCACACTTCCTCTACATCTACCTTCGGGATTAGTTTTAAGCCTAAATAATTGTTATTTTGTACCCGCGTTGAGCATGAACATTATATCTGGATCTTGTTTAATGCAAGACGGTTATTCATTCAAGTCTGAGAATAAAGGTTGTTCTATTTTTATGAATAATATCTTTTATGGTCGAGCACCTGAAAAGAATGGCTTATTTCTGTTAGATCTCGATCGTAGTGATACATATATACATAACATTGATGCTAAACGAATTAAATTGAATGATAATTCTACTTATATGTGGCACTGTCGCCTTGGTCATATTGGAGTGAAACGCATGAAGAAACTCCATACTGATGGATTACTTGAATCACTTGACTTTGAGTCACTTGATAGATGCGAAGCATGTCTAATGGGAAAAAATACTAAGACTCCATTCTCTGGTATTATGGAGCGAGCTACTGACTTATTGGAAATCATACATACCGATGTGTGCGGACCAATGAGTGTAGCATCGCGCGGTGGTTATCGTTATGTTCTAACCTTCACAGATGATCCGAGTAGATATGGGTATATCTATTTCATGAAACATAAATCCGAGACTTTTGAGAAGTTTAAGGAATTCCAAAGTGAAGTAGAAAATCAACGTAACAAGAAGATTAAATTTCTACGATCTGATCGCAGAGGTGAATATCTGAGTTATGAGTTTGGCATGCATTTAAAGAAATGCGGAATACTTTCACAATTGACACCGCGGGAACACCACAACGAAACGGTGTGTCCGAACGTCGTAATCGAACTCTCTTAGATATGGTTCGTTCTATGATGTCTCTTACTTGATTTGCCGTTATCATTTTGGAGTTATGCATTAGAGACAGCCGCATTCACTTTAAATAGAGCACCATCAAAATCCATTGAAACGACGCCGTATGAATTATGGTTTAATAAGAAACCTAAGCTGTCGTTCCTGAAAGCTTGGGGTTGCGAAGCCTATGTAAAAAAGTTACAACCGGACAAGCTAGAACCCAAAGCGGAGAAATGCGTCTTCATAGGATACCCTAAGGAAACTATAGGGTACACCTTCTATCACAGATCCGAAGGCAAGATCTTTGTTGCTAAGAACGGAACCTTTCTTGAGAAAGAATTTCTCACTAAAGAAGTGACTGGAAGAAAAGTAGAACTCGATGAGATTGAAGAATCTCTCGCTCGTTGATCGAGTAGCGCAGTACCGGAAGATGTTCCTGTGCCGCCTACACCGGCAACAGAGGAAGCTAATGATAATGATCATGAAACTTCAAACGAGATAGCTACTGAACCTCGCAGATCGACAAGGGAACGTGCCACTCCAGACTGGTATGATCCTTGTCTAAATGTCATGATTGTGGACAACAATGATGAAGACCCTGCGACATATGAAGAAGCGATGATGAGCCCAGATTCCAACAAATGGCAAGAAGCCATGAAATCCGAAATGGGATCCATGTATGATAACAAAGTATGGACTTTGGTAGACTTACCTGATAGCCGAAAGGCTGTCGAGAATAAATGGATCTTCAAGAGAAAAACAGATGCTGATGGTAATATTACTTGTCTATAAAGCTCGACTTGTCGCAAAGGGTTTCCGACAAATTCAAGGTGTTGACTACGATGAGACTTTCTCACCTGTAGCGAAGCTAAAATCTGTGAGGATTTTGTTAGCAATAGCTGCATTTTTCGATTATGAGATTTGGCGGATGGATGTCAAAACGACGTTCCTTAATGGAGACATTGAGGAAGAGTTGTATATGGTACAACCCAAAGGTTTTGTCGATCCTAAAAATGTCGACAAAGTATGCAAACTTCAGCGTTCAATTTATGGACTCGAAGCAAGCATCGAGAAGTTGGAACCGACGCTTTGATAAAGTGATCAAAGACTTCGGGTTTATACGATGTCATGGAGAGGCCTGTATTTACAAGAAAGTGAGTGGGAGCTCCGTAGCATTCCCGATATTATATGTAGATGACATATTATTGATTGGGAATGATATAGAACTATTAAGCGATGTAAAAGGTTATTTGAATAATAGTTTTTCAATAAAAGACCTTGGTGAAGCATCGTATATATTAGGCATCAAGATTTATAGAGATAGATCAAGACGCCTAATAGGGCTATCACAGAGTACATATCTGGACAAGATTCTAAAGAAGTTTAGAATGGACGAAAGTAAGAAAGGGTTTTTACCTATGTTACCGGGCAAGGTCTTGAGTAAGACTCAAGGTCCGGCTACGGCGAGAAGAAAGAGAAAGGATGAGTCGGATCCCCTATGCCTCGGCGATAGGCTCTATCATGTATGCCATGCTATGTACAAGACCGGATATAGCACATGTCGTTAGTTTGACTAGCAGATATCAAAGTGATCCAGGAATGGAACACTGGACAGCGGTCAAGAATATCCTGAAGTACTTGAAAAGAACTTAGGATATGTTTCTTTGTTATGGAGGTGACCAAGAGCTCGTTGTAACAAGTTACACCGATGCAAGTTGGAACACTGATCCTGATGAATCTAAGTCACAATCTGGGTACGTGTTTATATTGAATGGTGCTGCAGTAAGCTGGGCAAGCTCGAAGCAGTGCACGGTGGCGAAATCCTCAACAGAATCGGAGTACATAGCGGCTTCAGAGGCTTCATCAGAAGCGGTATGGATGAAGAGGTTCATTGTAGAGCTCGGTGTGGTTCCTAGTGCATTGGACCCACTAGTCATCTATTGTGACAACATGGGTGTGATACGTCTCCGACGTATCGATAATTTCTTATGTTCCATGCCACATTATTGATGATATCTACATGTTTTATGCACACTTTATGTCATATTCGTGCATTTTCTGGAACTAACCTATTAACAAGATGCCGAAGTGCCAGTTCCTGTTTTCTGCTGTTTTTGGTTTCAGAAATACTAGTAAAGAATTATTCTCGGAATTGGACGAAATCAACGCCCAGGTTCCTATTTTGCCCGGAAGCATCCAGAACACACGAGAACCGCCAGAGAGGGGCCACAGGCCCACCAAACCATAGGCCGGCGCGGCCTAGGGGTGGCCCGCGCCCCCCTATAGTGTCGTCGCCTCGTTGACCTCCTGACGCCGCCTCTTCGCCTATTTAAGGGCCCTCAACCTAAAACCTCGGGACCCACGGTACGAGAAACCTTCCAGAGCCGCCGCCATCGCGAAGCCAAGATCTGGGGGACAGGAGTCTCTGTTCCGGCACGCTGCCGGGACGGGGAAGTGCCCCCGGAAGGCTTCTCCATCGACACCACCGCCATCTTCATCAACGCTGTCTGTCTCCCATGAGGAGGGAGTAGTTCTCCATCGAGGCTCGGGGCTGTACCGGTAGCTATGTGGTTCATCTCTCTCCTATGTACTTCAATACAATAATCTCATGAGCTGCCTTACATGATTGAGATTCATATGATGATGCTTGTAATCTAGATGTCATTATGCTAGTCAAGTGAATTTTACTTATGTGATCTCCGGAGACTCCTTGTCCCACGTGTGTAAAGGTGACAGTGTGTGCACCGTGTGGGTCTCTTAGGCTATATTTCACAGAATACTTATTCACTGAGTTATGATTTGAGTTGGATGTCTCTATGAAATTGTGGTGTGTTAGTACCTCCCGTGAATGCTCAAAGTGACAGCGTGGGGTGTTCATTAGTACTTGGGAATGCATCTTTAAGGTTTGCCTACATGATGAATTAGTGTTCGTTATCTTGCCAGAGAGTAATTCAGAGTAGCATAGTGAAGTGCTTATTTATATCTCTTTATGATTGCAATGTGTTTTGTATCACAATTTATCTATGCGCTACTCTAGTGATGTTATTAAAGTAGTTTTATTCCTCCTGCACGGGGTAATGGTGACAGTGTGTTCATCCGTGTTAGTACTTGGTTTATGCTATGATTGTGATCTCTTGTAGATTACAAAGTTAACTATTGCTATGATGGTATTGATGTGATCTATTCCTCCTACATAGCGTGAAGGTGACAGTGTGCATGCTATGTTAGTACTTGGTTTAGTCGTGTTGATCTTTCATGCACTCTAAGGTTATTTAAATATGAACATTGAATTGTGGAGCTTGTTAACTCCGGCATTGAGGGTTCGTGTAATCCTACGCAATGGTGTTCATCATCCAACAAGAGTGTAGAGTATGCATTTATCTATTCTCGTTATGTGATCAAAGTTGAGAGTGTCCACTAGTGAAAGTCTAATCCCTAGGCCTTGTTCCTAAATATCGCTATCGCTACTTGTTTACTTGTTTTCTTGCGTTATCGTTGCGGTCAGAAACCCACCGGCGAGCAGCGACGGGCAACACAGGAGAGCCGGGAGCAACTTAGGGCTGCGGCTGGCCCTGGTCCCTCCGAGCGACGGCCCGCAAAGATTCCGGCACGCACGTCCGATGCTGATGCAAGGGCGTGCCACCTGACCTATACCTCGTCAGGAAGGTGATGGATGATGCCTCGCTTAGTTTCCTGCATGGCATACACGTGTTATCACCAGAATTTGACCGAGTCAGAGGTGGGCCGCGATCAAGATGAAGTTGAAGAATTTATACATGGAATAAATACGTGAATCGGCCTTATGTACCAAGTTGGGCGAATTGCCCGTGTATCTGTAACATATTAGGATACGTGTCGGTTAGTTAGAGTTTTACCCGTGCACGGTTAGGTGCACGCCTAAATTAGAAAGTCCCCTGGACTATAAATATGTATCTAGGGTTTATGGAATAAACAACAACCAACGTTCAACCAACCAAATCAATCTCGGCGCATCGCCAACTCCTTCATCTCGAGGGTTTCTACCGGTAAGCAACATGCTGCCTAGATCGCATCTTGCGATCTAGGCAGCACAAGCTCCACGTTGTTCATGCGTTGCTCGTACTGAAGCCTTGTTGATGGCGAGCAACGTAGTTATCATAGATGTGTTAGGGTTAGCATAGTTCTTCGCGTAAACATGCTATCGTAGTGCAACCCTTGCATATCTAGCCGCCCTCACACCTATCTCAGGTGTGGGGCGGCACCCCGCTTGATCGTTATTTAGTAGATCTGATCCGTTACGATTGCTCCTTGTTCATCAAGGATTAGTTTAATATCTGCAATAGTTAGGCCTTACAAGGGGCTGGAGGATCCAGCGGCACGTAGGGTGTCGTTCGTTAGTCCTAGACAGGATGTTCCGGGGATCAACCTCGTGTTGGTTTTTAGGCCTTGTCTAGGATCGACTTACGATCACCGTGCGTGGCCACGAGGCCCAATCCTGAGTAGGATGTTCCGATTATGCGGTGAAAACCCTAAATCGTTGTAGATCTAATTAGCTTTATCTTGATCAAGCAGGACCACCATATATTCGTGCACCCCGTACGAATCATGGGTGGATCGGCTCCTTGAGCCGATTCACGAGATAACTCTGAGAACCGATCGAGGCTCGTATTTAATGTTTACGTGTATGCCATGCAGGAAACTAAGCGAGGCATCTCCATCACCTTCCCGACCAGGTATAGGTCAGGTGGCACGCCCTTGCAATCAGCATCGGACGTGTGACCAGAAGGCTTTGCGGGCCGTCGCTCGGAGGGACCTCGGCCAGCCGCAGCCCTAGGTTGTTCCCGGCTCTACGGTGTTGCCCGTCGCTGCCCGCCGGTGGGTTTCGAACGTCAACACATTCTGGCACGCCCGGTGGGACAAGCTTCTACATCGACCACATCGCCATCTACATCCGAGATGGCGGACGGCACGCCGATCACGTACGAGGACCCGACCGATGAGCTCAAGAAGAAGTATGACGAGATTAAGGTCATCCTCGAGGCCGACCTCATCGGCTCTTTCCACAGAACCCGTTCCCATGGCATCAGGTGGAAGGGGTTCTCGCCTAATGGTGCACTAGATGGGATAGACCTCTCTGCCCCATCGGAAGAACGCACCAGGTCCCTGCGGCAGGAGATCAACTACCTGGTGGCTCACTCGCTACACCGCCACTCTGAGAACCTGGTCAACACTTTGGAGCGTGTCGCTCTTCGCGTGATCCAGGAGATCATGAGGCACCCGCATCTCGCCGTCAGGACCAGCTCTCGGGACGCATCAAGGAGAGTTGCCACTCCGAGTCCCGTCCACCGCTGCCATATGCGTTGGCAGCACCAGAAGTGCCGGCTTCACCGGCATTCGTCGTCTACAAGATCGGTGGTGACCCTGGTGACTACCAGTTCTTGCCTGAGGCGCCTAAGGAGATCCCTCACGGGTACACGTGCACGTATGTGCCAGATTGTGGTAACTTGTAACACCCCAAATTTCAAAATAAAGAGGAAATGAATTTACTTTGTACAAAAATGAGAGCCAACAAAAACTTTTCTTATATGAGGTATTATGCTTAGTGCTCCTACCTACTACTGGTGTTTTTGCCTTGATGAGTGTAGTATACTTGTGTGATACACCCTCAAACCCTAGAGTGATCAAGTGAAGATCACAAACCAAATAAAGTTAAAAGAGAAAGAAATCAAATAAGAAAACTTTAAACCCTAACCTTCTCCAAAATCCCTTGGATATATTTGTGAGAAACCCCAAAAATAAAGGAAAAACCATATGTGGGCCTATAGCCCTAATATGTGAATCTTAAACCCTACCTCTTCTTTTGGCTCAATGGTGGTGAACCATTGCAGAACTTATTAAACCTTAAACCACACCCTTTTTGTCCTCAAGCTTTGAGGAATAAAATGAAAAGAAAAAATCTTATTTAAGAAAGAGGCATATATGCCTATGGTCATTTTATTGTAAAACTTTACCTAGGCCTCTCTACTTTGTTGAGGAGTTTGGAAAACCCTTACAAACCTTATCTAGCACTGTTCCAACACAATCCAAAGTGGAACACATGGTTTTCAAAAAGAGAGTAATAATGCCATAGAGGCATATGAGAGCAAAATATTAAATTTGTAAATTTGAGGATCTTGACCCTAGACTTGAAGTTGAATGGTTGGATCACTCCTAGATACCTTTTCAACTCTCAACAACATCTTTTGGGGCAAGCCTAGTCAAAGTAAAAATCAAGTACCACATATGCATAGAGGCATATGTGACACATAGCCATAATACCCAATCCTTGCCCTATGACTTTAAATCTTACCCAAATGGTGTGAAACCATCTCTGAACCCAATCTAACCCTAACTTGACCATCCACCTTGCTCAGGTAAAGCAAGGGGAGCACCTTACAAAAATAAGAAGAATTGACCTGTTCCCTCTCCTGTGTTTTGGCCAATTTTGCAAATCGTTGAGCTAAACCTTTTGGAATGGTTTCAAGGGTTTGAAAATGTTTCTAAATTAATAAGTTTGACATTAGAATCAAGGCAAGTCCAATCAAATGGAGAGAAATCCAATAGTGGGATATTTCCATTTTCCTCCCATACCCATAGGGCCAATTTATCAAATCTTGACCTAGGCACCAACCTTGTCTCAAAATGGTTGGAACCTTTCACCTCCCTCCATCTAACACCAAATAAACCTCACCCTTGTCAAAGTGAGGCCAAGAAAAAATAAAAGAGTAAATAGTTAGAAATTCACAAAAACCCTCACATAGGGCTTATGCCAAATTTTATAAATGTTAACCCTAGACCATTTTGGCCTTCACCAATAGTGGTATAATGTTACTAAACATCTATTACAACTTTTGGGAATCAAAAGAAGCACAATTCAAATGGTTTTCAAATTCAATTTTGGCTCACATACAATAAGGGTCAAATCTGCCTTTTATATTCTGGTCACTACTTTGAGCCTCTCCATTTCAAGTTTTTCAAACTAAACTTTCCCAACTCCTTGCATGTCATCCAAGAGGACATCAAGATGAACACTTTTTGTAAAGACCACCTTGCCCCAATCCTTTTTGATCAATTGCTAGGCTCATCCAAAGTTGGCACTTTTAACTAAGTGGAACAATCTCCCACTTAGTGAAAATTGTCATTCTTTAAATTTCTAAATTCCACCACCACCTTTCCTTGCCTCTGGTTATTTAGAACCAAACCATTTACACCCTTTTCAAAATTGTCAACCTTTTGAGCCAATTCAAATTTGGGCAAAATTTGTTGAAACATAAATAGGGAACAACACACACTATTTGAAATAGTGTCCTACACTACCCATAATCTACCCCAACCTACACCATACTGTCCCCTTGCCCCCTCTCTGCCTCACACCACCACAGCAACCCTAGGGAAGGGCAAGACATGGCCTAGCCATGGCCATGCCAATGGCATGCCGGCCATGCCGTGCTCCCTCCTCTTCCCCTTCGCTCTCCAGCCTCGGCCCCGGTGTCCCAAACCCGCCACCATCGCCACCTCTACACCACGCCTAGCACCGCCACGGCCGACGGACGCCATCGACAACGACCGCCGGACGAACGCGCGCCCAAAACCTGCATCGGCATGCCGCGCGACGTCGCGACGCACGCCCGTGGACACGCCCTGGCCACGCGTTGCCTCGCAGCAGCACGCCTCCCCTGGACCCTCTCTCTGCACGTTGAGCATCGCCGTCGCCGTACCAACCCGCCTGACACGGTCCCGTGCCCTCGCGCCGCCTGCCGCCGTCGACACCGTCGACCGGATCCCGTGAACGCCGCCGCAGTCCAGGACGCAATGCGTCGTCGCCCGACCGTCCCCCACCTCGCCATCACGCGCGTTAGCCTCGCCTGGATGTCACCTACCTAGCGCCGCCCTCACCCAGCCCCATTACTCGCCAGAAACGCCGCGGCCATGTCGACTCCGCCGCACACCCCCACGGCCACCTCGCCCCTATAAAAGGAGCCGTCCCCGCGCCTTCACCTCCACAGCAAATCCATCCCTCTCCTCTCTCTGAATCTCCTCCGCCCCTCCTCCTCGCACATCACTCACCACTAGCCCTCCAATTGCGTCGCCGGAGACCCGCAGAGCGCCGCGAGATCATCGCCGCCGAATTGGAGCACCATCGACGACGCCATCGGTACCAGGAGGACCGCCGTCTTCGACAACGTCGCTGCGCACCTCGCCGTCGACCGCCGGAGCTCCGACGACCGCTCCGACCCCCTGCCTCCGCCGCGGCAGCAACTTCTTCCTCCCGTCGACGACGACGACGCGCAGCCACCCGATCGCCATCTAATCCTACGGCCACCACTCGCGCGTACCGATTCGGTAAGCCACCGTCACTGACGCGCGGGCCCCTTTGTCAGCTGGCCCGCAGCGCTAGTTGGGCTGCCCCCGGGCATTTTCAAATCTTTCGGCCCGTTAAAATTCCCGCCGGCCCATTGTTCAAACCCTGTTAAATAATTTGGTTATAAATTTAAATACTGAACCCCACCTTGAAATTGAATAGTTTCAAATCTGCTGAACCAAAATTTATGAATTTTATATTTTTGGAAAGCCTAGAAAAATATCTATCCAATGCCACTGGCCTCATGGTCAATCTCTTTGTAGAATTAATCTGACAAAAATAACAAGTCAGGGACTTTTCTGCCTTAGAATGATTCCTAAAAATCAACCAAAATAGCTATTGAGTCAATTCCAACTCCTTTAGCTCACTTTTGACTTGCACTAAATTTTTATGCAATAAAATGGTGTGGTCACTTCGCATGATCATGCCCTAGATTAAGTAGTGGGCAATATGGCTAGTTTAACTAGTTGATATTGTCCAAAACTATTAAGTAATTCATATGAAGTCTTATACTTCATTTAATTCTTGTCTCAAATGAATTCATGTGATGTTTGGACCCCTGGCCCAAACCCACTTATATGAATTACTTAGAGATTTAAATCATAGGTAGTGTTATTAAATGGTATGAGGTATTTTACCTCATTTAAATCTTTTTCTCAAGTTATGGTGATGAATGGTTGACTTAGGTCAACCTGATTTCATGCATGATTGTGGGAGAAATTAAATCTTAGGAAGTTTTAAGTAAGAGAAAGGTATTTCTCAAACACTAGATGGAAACTATCACTTACATGTAAGGGGAGGAAATTATTTTCCTCAAGCCACACAACCAATGCACTCTAAGTGTAGTATGGGTGTGAGTACAAGTATTGTTAGAATAACCAATGAATTGTTGAGGTGGTGCAATCACCTCAATGGTAGTTGCTAACCTAGTTACAACTATGTGATTAATCATAGGAGAGGTTTCCTTCTCATTTAAATCTTGTTCTCAAGTATTTCAACATGAGGTATGGACCATGGTCTATATAATCTCATATTGAGTATTTGGTGACCTTTAAATCACTACCCTGTTAGTAGTAAATGGAAAGAGGTATGAAACCTCATTTAAATCATTTTCTCAAATGAGGAGTATGAAGAGGTTGACCTTAGTCAACCTAGGTCATATTGTGTTCATCAGAGAAATTAAATCTGAATACTATAATAAGAGGAATTTATTTCTCTGAGTTAATTAAAAGTAACACCTAAGTTAGTATGAGAGGAAATTATTTTCTTGAATAAGAGGAACACCTCCACTCACTTAATAGTAGTTTGTGATGCTAGTTAAGTTGTATGAAGCTTGTATGTGGTTAGTTAGGATGTAAGTTTGGTATGATGATTGTGTACCCTGTATTCGTATTTTAGACGCTAGTACCGGAGACCATCAAGAAGAGGAGGACTTCTACAACAAGGAAGGAGAAGAAGAGAACTTAGACCCCCACTCTCTACTGTCATTAAGATTATTTGCAAGCCAATACCAATGCCGTTAGTTATTGCAAGCTAGTATCATTGATCGGTTTGCAAGCTATACTGGCAAAGTGCAAGGCCCCTTGGGGCACGGCACTATGTTGCTTATCTTTCTTATGTGAACCCATCCCAAGTTTTGACTTTACCAAATTCTTACTTGTTTTCTAAACCAGTTACTTTTATAGTTAACTTTGGTCAGAGTACAAGTTGGTTACTAGAGTAGTAAAGTTAGCCAGCTTTTACCTATCCAAACTAGGCCTTTGCAAGTTGACACCAATACAAGATGATAGTCTTGCAACTTGCAAACCTCACTATGAGCAAGGCATTACCTTATCTACTTTATACCTATGCTCCTGATTTCCAGTATTTGCTTTACAAGCTTTTAGATTTTGGTTGTATCAAAATACTTTTTGATTCATGATTCACTTGGTTAGTATTGGACTAGTACAAGAGTATCAAACTTAGCCTAGAAGCAAAACAAAATACTTAGCACCCTCATATGTAGATGCTAGTGCTGTTTTAAAAGGGAATACTCCATTTGGAAACTGGGAACTCAAATGAATTTGAAAACCTTGGAATGACGAGTCATTCTATTGAGAGATTTTGAAGGAGTTTGAAACCTTGGAATGAAGATGCATTCCATTGAATGATTTTGAAGGTGAATGTGATCTATGAAGGACTTGGTGATTTTTACAAAACACTGATGGTTGGGTTCGGATGCGATACCATTCCAATTTTGCTGTACCCCCACAATACCTGAATCTGGGTAGGGCGTAACTAGAAGTTTGTGTGTCTTAGTATGGGTTCCCTCTAAACAAGCATCATCGGGGTTATGCCGAAAGCTGCCTCTACCACAACAACTAAGATGATACGATATGATGCGAAATGAGGTGAATGTCCGGCCCAAGCCCTGTGCAGTTCCCAGGCTGACTGTCTGTCTTCACTGGGAGGCCAAGCTCATGGGGAGAGGTGCCTATACTAGGGTATGTAAATGAAAGGTTAGGATTGGTAGTTCGCGTACTGCGTACGATAAATCAGGGCCGATTACCCACGACGAACTATTGCAATTGTTGTGGCACAAGTGTACAACCTCTGCAGAGTTAAACCTATTCGAATAGCCGCGTCCTCGGTTATGGACGAGTTGGGAAGGCCATACTGTTCCGTCATCGAATCTTTTTCGAAAACTATGAATGGTGAAGGGTGACATGTGAGTTTGAACTTAAACGGAGACTTTGACTTGGAATCACCCCGAGTTGTGGGAATGACACTAATGTTTCCACCTGAGTTAGTTAGCGCAGAAAGAGTTGTTTACAGAAATGTTTGTGAACTAAAACTGGCTTTACGCAAAATAAACTAGAGCTTAGCACCCCCTTACTAGAATTGTTAGCACTTACATTAGTATTAGTTTGCGAGTACTTTAAAGTACTCACGGCTGTGTCCCTGGCTATTCAAATGGACAGATTCTGAAGCAGAACAGCAGTATGAAGAAGACGACCCTCAGGACGCCCACGACAGCTAGGGAGCCTTCTGACGTCAGACGTTGGCCTGTGGACTCACGAGTCCCTTCTACGTTACGCTTCCGCTATGAAACTATGAACTATGTGTAGGTTGATCAATAGATCAACTATTGGTGTAATATGGATCATGTGATCTCTATTTGTAAGACGACTATGGTATGTAATGAATGATGACTTATGATATTCAACTGTTATGTCTCGCAACAACAATATTCCTGGGATTGCGATGTAGGGCATGACGAGCATCCGGACTTAAAAATCCGGGTGTTGACAAGTTGGTATCAGAGCCATTGTTTGACCTTAGGAGACCCTAGTTAGAATGGACGTCTGAAAAACTTAGATTCAAAAACCAATGAAGTGAATATTTGTGAAAACTTGTCCTTACTCTTACCTTTGAAATTCTTTGCCAACAAATGAGAAAGACTATACTCTACTTCTTTGCAAGCCTACATAAAAATTTGCACACTTGACTACTTCTCTAATCTACTCCTCTTTGCTCACAGATGACGTACCAATGGGAGTCCTATCAGCTTGGTCCCGAAAGCGACCTCAAGTTCGAGAAAGAATTGAAGCAACTAGTGGATTATCTAGGACACCCGTACCCCAAGTTCTTCGGAATACCACTCAAGGCTAAGTTAGGAGAACCACCTCAGTGGGACGTTTCTACTGATCTACGAAAGAAGCTTGATGCCCCGGTATGGGAAACCATTTGGATTTCTGTAACGGGAAACACTTGGAAGGAAGGACTAGCTGAAGCGATGCAGGAAGCAATTTTTCGTCTGTGTGGACAAAATAAGGACAAGATCAAGAACACTCGCTTCATCTACTACCCAAGACATGACCCCTGGGGAGAACCAATGACCATGCCCCCACCGCAACCAAAGATGAACCCCTCCGAAGCACCTCAGGACTTCAGGCAGTACAAAACCCGCAGGGATTTGGACAACGCCCTCGCCTCTCGCCAAGCACCTCACCCGTGAAGAAGAAGAATCCACCCGGAATAGTAGTATCACTCCAACACTTAAGTAGGTGTGAGTTGTATCAGGATCCCCTTGTATCGTAGAACGAATGAATGGTTCTTCAAACCAACGGTGTGTTAGATTTGTAATATGTGATGTTTGGTATGAATGAAAAAGTGTGGCTGGTTTTTTTCCCCCTCAACACTCCTCAAGTTTTCAAGTTTTAAATTCTTGACTTTTAACTCAAACAAACCATAGAAGTTTCCCTCTTATCTTATCATCTACTTCAATGTTCAGATGGCCCCTCCTACCCGCAACAACTCCCGTGCCAAGGCCAATCAGATACAAACGGAACACGCCAAGATGACCGACGCCATCAACATCCTTGCCATGGAACGCAAGGCACTTCGCCATCAACACGCCAAGAAGGATTACCTCATTGCCCGCCTCCGCGTGAAGATAGCATCACTAGAACGGCTCATCCCAATACCCCACCATGCTCTCAGAGGCAAGTCCAATGTGACTTGCTACGCATGTGGTGTTACTGGTCACTACTCTAACAAGTGCCCGGTGAAAGCCGCCAACCAATGCCCCAAGGACTGGAAGCAATGCTATACCCATTACACAAAACAACAAGTCAATGGTAACCTGCTATGAATGTGGAACGGTGGGTCATTTCTCCAATGCATGCCGCAAGAAGCTTGCCAAGATCGCCGCCAACCCCGCTGCACTGACACAGCAGCAGCGCCGTATCGCAACTAGAAGAAACTTTGCTCCAAACTACCCGAACAACCGCAACGGTCGCTACTACAACATGACGGCCACCGAAGAGCAAGAAGCACCTCAGAATATACCAAGTATGTGCCCTGCTAAATGATATCCCCCAATCTCTCGTAGGAACATAACTCTTCTTAAAATCTCGGGACGAGATTTGTTTAAGGGGGAAGGGTTTGTAACACCCCAAATTTCAAAACAAAGCAAAAATGAATTTCCTTTTTCCAAAAATGAGAACCAACAAAAACTTTTCTGAATTAGAGTGCTATGCTCTGTACTCCTACCGACTACTTATGTTGTTGTCTTGATGAGTGTTAGTATGTTTATGTGATAAACCTTAAAGTGATCAAGTAAAGATCACAAACCAAATAAAATTAAAAGAGAAAGAAATCAAATAAGAAAAACCTTAAACCCTAACCTTCTCCAAAATCCCTTGGTTATATGTTTGAGAAACCCCAAAATAAAGGAAAACCCATATGTGGGCCTATAGCCCTAATATGTGAATCTTAAACCCTACCTCTTCTTTTGGCTCAATGGTGGTGAATCTTTGCAAAACTTATTAAACCCTAAACCACACCCCTCTTGTCCTCAATCTTTGAGGAATAAAATAAAAAGGAAAAATCTTATTTAAAGAAAGAGGCATATATGCCTATGGTCATTTTCTTGGAAAACTTTACCTAGGCCTCTCTACTTTGTTGAGGAGTTTGGAAAACCCTTACAAACCTTATCTAGTACTTTTCCAACACAATCCAAAGTGGAACACAGGGTTTTCAAAAAGAGAGTAATAATGCCATAGAGGCATATGAGAGCAAAATATTAAATTTGTAAATTTGAGAATCTTGACCCTAGACTTGAAGTTGAATGGTTGGATCACTCCTAGATATCTTTTCAACTCTCAATAACATCTTCTGGAACAAGCATAGTCAAAGTAAAAATCAAATGCCACATATGCATAGAGGCATATGTGACCCATAGCCATTTTCCCAATTCTTGTCCTATGCACTTCTACCTTTACCAAATGATGTGAAGCCATCTCTGGACCCAATTTAACCCTAACTTGACCCTCCACCTTGCTCAAGTAAAGCAAGGGGAGCATCTTAAACGAATAAGAAAAATTGACATGTTCCCTCTCCTGTGTTTTGGCCAATTTTGCAAATCTTTGAGCTAAACCTTTTGGGATGGTTTCAATGGTTTGAAAATGTTTCTAATTTAATAAGTTTGACATTAGAGTCAAGACAAGTCCAGTCAAATGGAGAGAAATCCAATAGTGGGATAATTCCATTTTTTCCCTCACATACCCATAGGGCCAATTTATCAAATCTTGACCTAGGCACCAACCTTGTCTCAAAATGGTTGGATCCTTTCATCCAACTCCTTCTAACACCAAATAAACCTTAACCTTGTCAAAGTGAGGCCAAGAAAAATAAAAAGAGTAAATAGTTAGAAATTCACAAAAACCCTCACATAGGGCTTATGCCATTTTTCCAAATTGGGACCCTAGACCATTTTTGACCTTCCCCATTAGTTGTATAATGTTACTCAACATCTATTACAACTTTTGGACTCAAAGAAACACTTTTCAAATGGTTGTCAAATTCAAATTTGGCTCACATACAATAATGGTCCAATCTGCCATAATTATTCTGGTCCCTCCTTTGAGCCTCTCCATTTCAAGTTTTTCAAACTAAACTTTCCCAACTCCTTGCATGTCATCCAAGAGGACATCAAGGTGAACACTATGGTAAAGACCCCCTGGCCAAAATCATCTTTGATCAATTGCTATGCCCCTCCAAAGTTGGCACTTTTAATTAAGTGGAACAATCTCCCACTTAGTGAAAATTGTCATTCTTTAAATTTCTAAATTCCACCACCACCTTTCTTTGCCTCTGGTCATTTAGAACCAAACCATTTACACCCTTTTCAAAATTTTCAACCTTTTGAGCCAATTCAAATTTGGGCAAAATTTGATGAAACATAAATAGGGAACCACACACACTATTTGAAATAGTGTCCTACACTACCCATAATCTCCCCCAACCTACACCCTACTGTCCCCTTGCCCCCTCTCTGCCTCACACCACCACAGCAACCCTAGGGAAGGGCAAGACATGGCCTAGCCATGGCCATGCCAATGGCATGCCGGCCATGCCGTGCTCCCTCCTCTCTCCTTCACCTCCACTTCCGGCCCCGGTGCCCAAACCCGCCACCATGCATCTCTACACCACCCTAGCCCCTCCAACGGCCGACGGACGAACGCATCGACAACGACCGCACGAAGCGCGCCCAGAACGGCATCGGCATGCCGAGGACGTCGCGAGCATGCTCGCAGCCGACGTCACCGGGCACGCGTCGCCTCGCCGCAGCACGCCTCCCCTGGACCCCCTCTCTTCGCGTTGAGCATCGCCGTCGCCGCGCCAACCCGCCTGACACGGTCCCGTGTCCTCGCGCCGCCTGCCGCCGTCGACGCCGTCGACATTTTCCCGTGGACGCCGCCACAGACACGGACGCAATGCGTCGTCACCCGACCGTCCCCCACCTCGCTATCACGCGCGTTAGCCTCGCCTGGATGTCACCTACCTAGCGCCGCCCTCACCCATCCCCATTACTCGCCAGAAACGCCGCGGCCATGTCGACCCCGCCGCAGACCTCCGGCCACCTCGCGTCGCTATAAAAGGAAGCCCCCTCTCACCGATTTCTTCACACCATCATCATCGCCTCCCTCTCCTCGATCTCCTCATCCACTCCTCCATCGCACATCGCTCACCGCGAGCCCTCCAATTGCGTCGCCGGAGACCGCGGAGGACCTGAGATCATCGCCGACGAATTGGAGCACCATCGACGACGCCATCGGTACCAGCGCACTCGCCGTCGTCTACAACGTCGCCCTGCATCAACGCCGCCGCTCGCCGACGTCCCAGCTCGCCGTCGACCCCCGTGCCTCGCCGTGCCAGCGCCGTCCTCGCGTCGTCGACGACGACGAACCACAGCCGCCCGATCGCCATCTAATCCTACGGCCCGCACCACCCCGTACCGTTTCGGTGAGTTTCACTCACTGACGCGCGGGCCCCTTTGTCAGCTGGCCCGCAGCGCTAGTTGGGCTGCCCCCGGGCTTTTCAAATCTTTCGGCCCATTAATTTTCCCGCCGGCCCATTGTTCAAACCCTGTTAAATAAATTGGTTATAGATTTAAATACTGAACCCCACTTTGAAATTGAATAGTTTCAAATATGCTGAACCAAAATTTATGAATTTATTATATTTGGAAAGCTTAGGAAAATATCTATCCAATGCCACTGGCCTCATGGTCAATCTCTTTGTAGAATTAATCTGACAAAAATAACAAGTCAGGGACTTCTCTGCCTTAGAATAATTCTTAAAAATCAACCAATTTAGCTATTGAGTAAATTCCAACTCCTTTAGCTCACATTTGACTTACACTAATTGTTTATGAAATAAAATGGTGTGGTCACTTTGCATGATCATGCCCTAGTTTAAGAAATGTGCAATATGGCTAGTTTAACTAGTTGTTATTGTCCAAAACTATTAAGTAATTCATATGAAGTCTTATGCTTCATTTAAATCTTGTCTCAAGGGAATTCATGTGATGTTTGGACCCCTGGCCCAAACTCACCTATATGAATTACTAAGAGATTTAAATCATAGGTAGTGTTATTAAATGGAGTGAGGTATTTTACCTCATTTAATTCTATTTCTCAAATGATGATGATGAATGGTTGACTTGAGTCAACATGATTTCAGGCATGATTGTTTGAGAAATTTAATATGAAGAAGTTTCAATAAGAGAGAAGTATTTCTCAAACCTTAGATAGAAACTCTCATTTGCATGTAATGGGAGGAAATTATTTTTCCTCAAGCCACACAACCAATGCACCCTAAGTGTAGCATTGGTGTAAATACAAGTAATGAGAATAGTTAATGAATTGTTGAGGTGGTGAAATCCCCTCAATGGTAGTTGCTAACCTAGTTACAACTATGTGTTAAATCGTATGAGAGGTTTCCTTCTCATTTAAATCTTGGTCTCAAGTATTTCAACATGAGGTATGGACCATGGTCTATATAATCTTATGTTGAGTATTTAGTGACATTAAATCACTACCCTGTTAGTATTAAACTGAAAGAGGTATGAAACCTCATTTAAATCATTTTCTCAAATGAGGAGTATGAAGAGGCTGACCTTAGTCAACCTAGGTCATATTGTGTTCATCAGAGAAATTAAATCTTAATAATATAATAAAAGGAGTTTATTTCTCTGAGTTAATTAAAAGTAACACCTAAGTTAGTATGAGAGGAAATTATTTTCTTGAATAAGAGGAACACCTCCACCCACTTAATAGTAGTGTGAGATGCTAGTTTAAGCGGTGTGAAGCTTGTGTGTGATGAGTTAGTAGGTAAGTTTGGTATGATAATTGTGTACCCCGTATTCGTATTTTAGACGCTAGTACCGGAGACCATCAGGAAGGGGAGGACTAAAACCACCAGGAAGGAGAAGAAGAGAACTTCGACCCCCACTCTCTACCAAGGCAAGCTATTGTCATTAAGATTATTTGCAAGCCAATACCAATGCCAGTTAGTTATTGCAAGCTAGTATCATTGATCTGGTTTGCAAGCTATACTTTTGGTTGCAAGTTAATATTCTTGCAAAGTGCCAAGCCCCCTTGGAGCAAGGCACCATGATGCTTATATTTTCTGATGTGAACCCATCCCAAGTTTTGACTTTGCCAAATTCTTAATTGTTTTCTAAAACCAGTTACTTTTATAGTTAACTTTGGTCAGAGTACAAGTTGGTTACTAGAGTAGTAAAGTTAGCCAGCTTTTACCTATCCAAACTAGGCCTTTGCAAGTTGACACCAATGCAAGATGATAATCTTGCAACTTGCAAACCTCACTATGGGCAAGGCATTACCTTATCTACTTTATACCTATGCTCCTGATTTCCAGTAGTTTTGCTTTACAAGCTTTTATACTTGGGTTGCATCAAAATACTTTTTGATTCATGATTCACTTGGCTAGTATTGGACTAGTGCAAGAGTATCAAACTTAGCCTAGAAGCAAAGCAAAATACTTAGCACCCCTCGTACCTAGATGTTAGTGCTGATTGAAAGTGACTTCTCCATTTGGGAAACTGGAAACTGAAAAGATTTCGAAAACTTTGGAATGACGAGTCATTCTATTGAGAGATTTTGAAGGAGTTTTTGAAACCTTGGAATGAAGATGCATTCCATTGAATGATTTTGAAGGTGAATGTGATCTGTGAATGACTTGGTGAATTTTACAAAACACTGATGGTTGGGTTCGGATGCGATACCATTCCAATTTTACCGTACCCCCACAATACCTGAATCTGGGTAGGGCTTAACTGGAAGTTTGTGTGTCTTAGTATGGGTTCCCTCTAAACAAGCGTCATCGGGGTTATGCCGAAAGCTGCCTCTACCACAAAAGAAACGATATGATATGATGCGAAATGAGGTGAATGTCCGGCCCAAGCCTCGTGCGGCTCCCGGGTCGACGCGTTGGTCTTCACTCGGGAGGCCAAGCTCATGGGGAGAGGTGCTCATACTAGGGTGTGTAAATGAAAGGTTAGGATTGGTAGTTCGCGTACTCGCGTACGATAAATCAGGGCCGCTTACCCTCGACGAACTATTGCAATTGTTGTGGCACAAGTGTACAACCTCTGCAGAGTTAAACCTATTCGAATAGCCGCGTCCTCGGTTATGGACAGTTGGAAAGGCCATACTGTTCCGTCATCAGAATTTTTTTTTGAAAACTATGAATGGTGAAGGGTGACATATGAGTTTGAACTTAAATGGAGACTTTGACTTGGAATCACCCCAGAGTTGTGGGAATGACACTAATGTTTCCACCTGAGTTAGTTAGCGCAGAAAGAGTTGTTTACAGAAATGTTTGTGAACTAAAACTGGCTTTACGCAAAATAAACTAGAGCTTAGCACCCCCTTACTAGAATTGTTAGCACTTACATTAGTATTAGTTTGCGATACTTTAAAGTACTCACGGCTGTGTCCCTGGCTATTCAAATGGCCAGATTCTGAAGCAGAACAGCAGTATGAAGAAGACGACCCTCAGGACGCCCACGACAGCTAGGGAGCCTTCTGACGTCAGACGTTGGCCTGTGGACTCACGAGTCCCTTCTACGTTACGCTTCCGCTATGAAACTATGAACTATGTGTATGCTGATCAATAGATCAACTATTGGTGTAATATGGATCATGTGATCTCTATTTGTAAGACGACTATGGTATGTAATGAATGATGACTTATGATATTCAACTGTTATGTCTCGCAACAACAATATTCCTGGGATTGCGATGTATGGCATGACAGGCATCTGGACTTAAAAATCCGGGTGTTGACATAACTGGGCACTCACAAACCAGGCCACAGCATCAGGGACTCCTGGGAAAATGGGAGGGACGTCAGCGACAGAGCTTGAGAAGCAGACGTGGCTAACTAGGTACGCCACTCCGACGAACCTCCAGAGCTCAGCTCCTGTAGTTGGCTCAGAGCTGGAAAAGCAAACATGGTTGGCTAAGTACGCCACCCCGGCGAATCTTCAGAGTTCAACTCCTGCAGCCAGCACAGCGGATCAGATCAGTACCATACTGAGAGACCAGTTCGGCATGGTGCCGAAAAGGAGGGCAATCGGCTATTCCAAGCCGTATCCCGACGACTACGAGATGATCCCGCTACCACCCAAATATCGGCTCCCTGATTTCTCCAAATTCAGTGGATCGGATGGTTCCAGCTCCATCGAGCACGTGGGCCGATATTTGGCACAACTAGGACCGGCTTCAGTGTCGGATCAACTACGCGTGAGGCTCTTTTTACAGTCCCTCACGGGATCGGCTTTCGGATGGTACACCTTGTTGCCACCAGACTCCATCCGGACTTGGAAGCAGTTGGAAGAGCAGTTCCATACGCAGTACTATTCAGAGGCTTCTGAGTCCGGCATTGCCGATCTAGCACAATTGCGTCAGAAGCGCGGGGAAACGGTGACAGAATACATCCAGCGCTTCAGGAATCTTAGGAACCGATGTTATTCGGTTCGTTTAACCGAAAAGGAAGCGATCGAGTTGGCAGTAGCAGGCCTCGCAACACCGCTCAAGGACATGGCCTCCCAAGCAGACTATCCCTCACTGGCGCACACGGTTCAGAAACTGTCGGCATATGAACAGCGCCACCCGGACCTGTACCAGGACAAATTCAAGCATGCAGTAGTCCTGGTCAATGCAGAGGAAGACGAAGTTCCTGCGGGAGACCAAGAGGTAGCAGTGGCTGAATGGGCTCGGGGAGGAACCCCCGTGTCCTGCAAATGGGTAAAGCCACCAGGCCCGCCCAGGGGATTTGATTTTGACGTGACCAAGACTGGGCAAATCTTCGACCTCCTGCTCAAGGAGAAGCAGTTGACGATTCCTGAAGGTCTCAAATTCCCCACGGCGCAAGAGCTGAACGGAAAGCCATAATACAAATGGCATAACTCGCTCTCCCATGCCACCAACGACTGCAGGGTGTGGCGTCAGCACATCCAAGCGGCGATAGAGAAGGGACGACTGATTTTCAACCAGTACGCCATGAAGGTCGACACCCAGCCCTTCCCCGCCGTTAACATGGTAGAATGCACTTACCCTGAAGGTTGCCAGCCAGGATCCTCGTTCAGCATCAACATGGTAGGACCTGGGCACCACTCTGGCAAAGATGGAGACGAGGGCAGCTGCTCTCGTAGCAAGGACACGGAGGAAGCCGCTCCACGCGATCGGCTCCGTCATGATGGCAAGCGCTACGTCACGGAGGGAGAAGTGAAGAACATCGGATATCAGCGACCCTCTCTCGATCACCTCCTCAACAAGTATGTGAGTCAGTATGACCGACGCCGACGATCCAGCGATGATGATGAAAGAGATCGTCTGGCTAGAGAAGCCGGAAGACATCGTCGGCACGATCACGATGAGGAGGAGCACGAGCGCCGTGCCAAAGAAGAATCAAGGGAGCAAGATGACAACGACAGACACTGGGACTGCCCTTTCTTCAGACACTGCTGGGATTCAGGAATGAGCCAATTGCCCACAATTGGCAATTGCCCAGAATGCAACCAAAAGAGGAAGGAGGCAGCCAACGTGTCCGTGTTCAGGCGCTTAGGGCCTCTCCCGCCACAGAGCAAATGCGCTGAGTCCCCTCGGTGGGCGGATCTCGAGGATTCAGAAGACGAGGGACAAGAAGAAGAAGACAGGTACCACCGGCCAAGGTGGTGCCCTGATGGACTCAGCCGTTCATAAAAGCGCAGGGTTCAGCGTTTGCGCGGTCTGGAGGAAGCCGAAAGGGTATACTTGCATACGTTAAGGAAGGCACGACCTGATCTGGCTGCGAAAGTTCAGCGAACCCTGGACGAAGAGGGTCGTCCACGGAAAATGGAGTGGCGCCCCAAGCAAAGGAGAGCCGATGATGAAACATCGGCTGGTACAAACATGGTGCTCGTCCTTCCGACGGAGCTTAGTGCTCCACGATTCTACGACGCACTCAAGGTGGACGATAGCAGGCGCATCAAGTCAGAGGTTGGGCTGGTTTTATCCACCAGCCCGACCGCGTAGCTGAAGCAAAGCAATGAGCAGACATGGCGAGGCTGATCCGTGTGATCGGCCCCAAAAATTTATGAAGGAGCATTACGGAACCTTCGATCGCGCGCTTCGGCCGATATGGAGGCCGATTCCAGCAATCGGCCAAAATTATCTTCACCACATGTTCCGCTTATGTGCAGCATCGATCTACCGGGCAGCGGCCACGTCGTCGGATGAGGGTCGCACGAATCCTTGCGGAGCCGACGTGCAAGTGCAGTGCCCTAGCCAACCATAAAAGCCGATATCTGCAGTCACCTGGCAGATTCGGCTCGGGGGGTATATAGTCAGATGGACATGTGCAGCAAACATGTGTACAATAAAACATTAGGGGCCGATTAGAGAAAAATCGGCCAGTAAAAAAAATTTTTTTTTAAGAAAAGCCGATGCATGGCCATCGACTCAAGAGAAACTCTAATGGAGGAAGAACTCCTCAATGGAGTGGTTTAGACAGCTCAAATCCTCTCTTCAAGCCAAGAGCAGCAGGGATGTGCAAATCAGGTTAAGGGAGGGTCGCGTCAGATCCACCGAAGGAAAGGAGCCGATCTGACCTGCAAAGACGAAGGAGTGGACTGAAGGAGCTCGGGGGGCAGCTCACCCTGAGGGTTCTCTCGTCTCGGGAAACCGATTTCGTTGAGATCGGCCGGCTCCTCGTTATGATTCGAGGGCAATGGCGGTACATTGGGCTGACTCACTACCTTTCCCGCCTTGATCGAGGCTCGGGGGCAGCTTGCCCTCGAAGGACCCTTTGCTACAAGGAGCCGATTTTGCTGAAATCGGTTGGTGTTACATCTCAGCTTGAGTTAGCAATGGTCTTAGAGAGCCCCCGAAAGCGAAGGGGATTTGGAAGAGAGGGATCCGACAGAAAATGTCCGGAAACCCGAGGTTGATGATGAGGCCAGGCATTCATTTCGTGGGTTTTACCGTTGAATCCAACATTACGCTCAGTGGCTGCGGGTTGGATTTGTTGAAAGTTTGGAGGTCTGGATTTGAGCAAGGTTTGCAGGTTACCGATGTGTTGCCATCGGCTTGTTGAGCGACGATCAAATTAGCGATCGGCCAAATTAGCGTAAAAGGAATCGGCAAAATCGAAACTGGAGGAATTCTTCATTGATAAACAAGATTCCTTACAAAGAGTGAGTCGATTACTCAAAGGGAGAGGTACAAAAAGAGGGGTCTGCCGACCAAACTGCTGCTACTAGACCTACACTAGTGGATCCTATCTACGGACCATCGCTGCCGTCGTCGTCGTCCTCAGAGCTTTCATCGGCACTGCCGCCGTGGGGCTCTTCATCGCTGCTTCCGTGGCCCTCGATGGGAGCTTCATCCTCCTCGTCATCATCGCTGTCGTCGTCGTCCCACCACATGCGGAGACGTTTCGCCGGTGGGTAGCCCTCGAGGGAGTCGTCTTCGTCTTCCTCCTTCTCTTCTTCGGAAGAGGGACAGCCGTCCTGTGGGAGTAAGTCATCCTCGCTTTCCGATGCTAGTTCCCCATCGGCTAGGAACTGGAGATCTTCATCCCCGCTGGTTAGGGACTTGTCATCCTCGGACCAGACGGAGGAGGCATGGTCCTCCTGATCCCATTCTTCTGGTGCGCGTACGTCCGGAGGTGTCTCGCGGGAAGAGGAAGACCCATAGGAAAGACCGGAAGAGGAAGAAGAGGAAGAAGACATGGTAGCGCAAGAGGGTTTTTTGGGTGCCAATGGCTGGAACAGAGAAAGGATGAAGAGAGCTAATCGATCGGCACAGTTAAATAATGAGAAGCCTGGTGGAAATTTAATGCCATTGCAATTTCCGAGGAAGTGATGCCCAAGCTATCGAATTTTGCAGAGAAGCTGGAAAGACAGGGCATCATGATGAAGGATACTGCGACAGGTCTGCTCTGCCATGACATGACCCTTCGAAGGAAAAACAGAGTGGTTTTGGAATTACCAATTCCAAAACTAGGGGGGCATGTGTTATCACCAGAATTTGACCGAGTCAGAGGTGGGCCGCGATCAAGATGAAGTTGAAGAATTTATACATGGAAGAAATACGTGAATCGGCCTTATGTACCAAGTTGGGCGAATTGCCCGTGTATCTGTAACATATTAGGATACGTGTCGGTTAGTTAGAGTTTTACCCGTGCACGGTTAGGTGCACGCCTAAATTAGAAAGTCCCCTGGACTATAAATATGTATCTAGGGTTTATGGAATAAACAACAACCAACGTTCAACCAATCAAATCAATCTCGGCGCATCGCCAACTCCTTCATCTCGAGGGTTTCTACCGGTAAGCAACATGCTGCCTAGATCGCATCTTGCGATCTAGGCAAGCACAAGCTCCACGTTGTTCATGCGTTGCTCGTCACCGAAGCCTTGTTGATGGCGAGCAACGTAGTTATCATAGATGTGTTAGGGTTAGCATAGTTCTTCGCGTAAACATGCTATCGTAGTGCAACCCTTGCATATCTAGCCGCCCTCACACCTATCTCAGGTGTGGGGGCGGCACCCCGCTTGATCGTTATTTAGTAGATCTGATCCGTTACGATTGCTCCTTGTTCATCAAGGATTAGTTTAATATCTGCAATAGTTAGGCCTTACAAGGGGCTGGAGGATCCAGCGGCACGTAGGGTGTCGTTCGTTAGTCCTAGACAGGATGTTCCGGGATCAACCTCGTGCTGGTTTTTAGGCCTTGTCTAGGATCGACTTACGATCACCGTGCGTGGCCGCGAGGCCCAATCCCGAGTAGGATGTTCCGATTATGCGGTGAAAACCCTAAATCGTCGTAGATCTAATTAGCTTTATCTTGATCAAGCAGGACCACCATATATCGTGCACCCCGTACGAATCATGGGTGGATCGGCTCCTTGAGCCGATTCACGAGATAACCCGAGAGCCGATCGAGGCTCGTATTTAATGTTTACGTGTATGCCATGCAGAAACTAAGCGAGGCATCTCCATCACCTTCCTGACCAGGTATAGGTCAGGTGGCACGCCCTTGCAATCAGCATCGGACGTGTGACCAGAAGGCTTTGCGGGCCGTCGCTCGGAGGGACCTCGGCCAGCCGCAGCCGTAGGTTGTTCCCGGCTCTACGGTGTTGCCCGTCGCTGCCCGCCGGTGGGTTTCTGACGTCAACAACACGTAAACATTAAATACGAGCCTCGATCGGCTCTCAGGTTGTCCTGTGAATCGGCTCAAAGAGCCGATCCACCCATGATTCGCACGAGGTGTACGAATATATGGTGGTCCTGCTTGATCGAATAAAGCTAAAGCGATCTACGACGATTTAGGGTTTTCACCGCATAATCGGAACATCCTACTCGTGATTGAGCCTCGCGGCCGCGTACGGTGTTCGTAAGTCAATCCTAGACAAGGCCTAAAAACCAACACGAGGTTGATCCCGAACATCCTGTCTAGGACTAGCAAACTACACCCTACACGTCGCTGGATCCTTCAACCCTTTGTAAGGCCTAACTATTGCAGATATTAAACTAATCCTTGAAGGACAAGGAGCAACCGTAACGGATCGGATCTACTGAACAATGATCAAGCGGGGTGCCGTCCCTACACCTAGGATAGGTGTAAGGGCGGCTAGATGTATAAGGGTCGCACTACGACAACATATGATACGAAGAACAATGCTAACCCTAATACATCTAAGATAACTACGTTGCTCGCCATCAAAAAGGCTTCAGTACGAGCAACGCATGGACAACGAATAAACTTGTAGTGCCTAGATCGCAAGATGCGATCTAGGCAGCATGATGCTTACCCGGAAGAAACCCTCGAGACAAGGGAGTTGGCGATGCGCCTAGATTGGTTTGTGGTGAACGTGATTGTTGTTTATTTCATAAACCCTAGATACATATTTATAGTCCGTAGACTTTCTAACGTGGGAATAATCCCAACCGTGCGCGAGACAAACTCTAACTAACCGACACGTATCCTACTATGTTACAGATACAAG
Source organism: Lolium rigidum (assembly GCF_022539505.1). Taxonomy (NCBI): domain Eukaryota; kingdom Viridiplantae; phylum Streptophyta; class Magnoliopsida; order Poales; family Poaceae; genus Lolium; species Lolium rigidum. The sequence goes on along the minus strand of NC_061514.1, from coordinate 44,006,786 downwards.
GGCAAACTAGCCCAAACTTTGCATATAAGGCCGATTTACGTATTTCTTCCATGTATATTCTTCAAGTCCATCTTGATCGCGGCCCGCCTCTGACTCGGTCAAATTCTGGTGATAACACATGCCCCCCTGGTTTTGGAATTGATAATTCCAAAATCACTCTGCTTTTCTTCGTCGGGTCATGTCGTGACAGAACCATCGCAGCATTCTTCATCATGATGCCTTGCCTCCTCAGCTTCTCTGCAAGATTTGACAACTTTAACATCACCTCCTCGGAAACTGCAATAGTATTAAATCTCCACCAGGCTCCCCCTTATTTAACTGTGCGTGGCCGATTCGCCTCTTCATCCCCCTCTTTTGTTCTAGCTATCGGCACCGAAAAACCTTCTTTCCCTGTAGCAATGTCTTCTTCTTCCTCTGTTTCCTCCGGCCTCTCTTTCCAATCCTCTTCCTCGAGCGAGCCGATGTCAGAGCCAGAGTGGGACTTCAAATTTGTGTCAGATGGCCCACCAGAAACCCTCGTCGGATCAGATGGCGACCTGCCCCTGACTGATGGGGAAGTTGATCTCCAGCTCCTCATTGAAGGGGAACTGGAGAGCGAGAGCGAGGATGACCTCCACTCCTGGAGGAACCCTACTTCCTCCGATAAGGAGGAGGAAGAGGAAGACGAGGAAGAAGAGGTGGAACAGGAAGGAGAAGAGGAAGACGACTCCTCCTCCTCCGCTGGGTACCCGCCGGCGAAGCGCTTCCGCGCTTGGGCGGACAGTGAAGATGATGATGATGACGAAGAGGAAGAAGCTCCGGCCGAGGGCTGGGGCAGCAGCGACGAGGAGTCCTCCGGAAGCAGCGCCGGCGGCAGCTACGATGCCGATGACGAGGGCAGCGAGTAGAGTAGGACCAGTAGTTGTTATCACCAGATTTTGGCTAAATCAGGAGGTGGGCCGAAAGAGAGATGGGCTTGGAAGACTACACGTGGAAGATCTCTGAAGCGGCCTCGCACGAAGAGTTTGGGCTAGATTGCCCGTGTATCTTTAATTATGGTAGATTGCATCTTAGATTAGAAGATAGAATTTTACCCGTGCACGGTTAGGTGCACGCTCTGAATTAGAAAGTCCCCTGGACTATAAGTATGTATCTAGGGTTTATGGAATAAACAACAACCAACGTTCAACCAACCAAATCAATCTCGGCGCATCGCCAACTCCTTCATCTCGAGGGTTTCTACCGGTAGTAACATGCCGCCTAGATCGCATCTTGCGATCTAGGCAAGCACAAGCTCCACGTTGTTCATGCGTTGCTCGTACCGAAGCCTTGTTGATGGCGAGCAACGTAGTTATCATAGATGTGTTAGGGTTAGCATAGTTCTTCGCGTAAACATGCTATCGTAGTGCAACCCTTGCATATCTAGCCGCCCTCACACCTATCTCAGGTGTGGGGGCGGCACCCCGCTTGATCGTTATTTAGTAGATCTGATCCGTTACGATTGCTCCTTGTTCATCAAGGATTAGTTTAATATCTCGCAATAGTTAGGCCTTACAAGGGGCCGGAGGATCCAGACGGCACGTAGGGTGTCGTTCGTTAGTCCTAGACAGATGTTCCGGGATCAACCTCGTGTTGGTTTTTAGGCCTTGTCTAGGATCGACTTACGATCACCGTGTGTGGCCGCGAGGCCCAATCCCTGAGTAGGATGTTCCGATTATGCGGTGAAAACCCTAAATCGTCGTAGATCTAATTAGCTTTATCTTGATCAAGCAGGACCACCATATATTCGTGCACCCCGTACGAATCATGGGTGGATCGGCTCCTTGAGCCGATTCACAGATAACCCGAGAGCCGATCGAGGCTCGTATTTAATGTTTACGTGTATGCCATGCAGAAACTAAGCGAGGCATCTCCATCACCTTCCCCGACCAGGCATAGGTCAGGTGGCACGCCCTTGCAATCAGCATCGGACGTGTGACCGTAAGGCTTTGTGGGCCGTCGCTCGGAGGGACCTCGGCCAGCCGCAGCCCTAGGTTGTTCCCGGCTCTACGGTGTTGCCCGTCGCTGCCCGCCGGTGGGTTTCCGACGTCAACACATTCTCGGCACGCCCGGTGGGACAAGCTTCTACATCGACCACATCGCCATCTACATCTGAGATGGCGGACGGCACGCCAGTCACGTACGAGGACCTGACCGATGAGCTCAAGAAGAAGTATGACGAGATTAAGGTCATCCTCGAGGCCGACCTCATCGGCTCTTTCCACAGAACCCGTTCACATGGCGTCAGGTGGAAGGGGTTCTCACCGGAAGGCGCACTCGATGGGGTGGATCTATCTGTCCCGTCAGAAGAACGTACCAGGGCCGTGCGCCAGGAGATTAGTGGCATGGTGACTCACTCGTTGCATCGCCATTCTGAGAGTCTGGTGAATACTCTGGAGCATGTCGCCGTTCGAATGATCAAGGAGGTCATGAAGAATCAGCACTCTCTACCAGAACCAGCTCTCGGGACCTACCGAGGAAAAGTGCCACTTCAGTCCCGTCCACCGTCGCCATCCACATTGGCGGCACCAGAAGTGCCTAATTCACCGTCGTGCGCCGTTGACAGGGTTAACGACACTCACCCTGGGAGGTGCCAACCAAGATACTCGTTCAACATCAACATGATAGAACTAGGGCGCCCCCCTGATGAGGATAGAGGCGAGGGCAACTGCTCTCATAGCAAAGATAAGGAAGAAGCTGCTCCGCGCGATCGGCCCCGACACTGCCGAAAGATCCTGGTGATGATCAAGATGGAAGCCGATTCTAGCGATCGGCCTGGGTTATCCGTACCACCTGCTCTCCCAGTATATGGCGTCGACCTCACAGGGGACGGAAAGCTAGGGTATGGGTTTACATCGGCTGATAGGCTAGAGGAAGTCGACATCGGTCCTGGGGATAAGCCGCGACCGACTTTTATCAGTAAAAAGTTGGATCCACAGCTCAGGAGACAGATGATAGCTCTGTTAAAGGAATACCCAGATTGCTTTGCATGGGATTACACGGAGATGCCTGGTTGGACAGAGCATCATCGAACATCGGCTCCCCCTCAGAAAGGATTTCGGCCGTTCCAACAACGAGCACGTCAGATGAGGGCCGAAATTCTGGAAGAAGTCAAGAAAGAGATCGAGAAAATGTTGGCCGCCGGGTTCATCAGGCCATGCAGGTATGCTGAGTGGATCTCCAGTATCGTTCCTGTGGAGAAGAAGGACGGCCGATGGCGAGTGGCCATCGATTTCCGAGATCTTAACAGAGCCACTCCAAAGGACGAATATCCAATGCCTGTGGCAGAAACGTTGATAAATGCAGCTGCCGGCCACAAGGTGTTGAGCTTCATGGATGGCAACGCCGGTTATAACCAGATCTTCATGGCTCCGGAAGATATACACAAGACCGCATTCAGAGTACCAGGGGCAGTAGGCTTGTTTGAGTACGTGGTCATGACCTTTGGGTTGAAGAATGCCGGTGCAACGTACCAACGAGCCATGAATTATATATTTCATGATCTGATCGGCAAGTTGGTGGAGATCTATATCGACGACGTGGTAGTCAAATCAGTCTCCATGGAGGGACACTTGGACGATCTACGGCGCGTCCTAGACCGAACTCGGAAATTCGGACTGAGAATGAATCCGAAGAAGTGCGCCTTTGGTGTGACGGCTGGTCAGTTCCTAGGGTTTCTGGTTCATGAACGTGGAATTGAGATCGGTCTGAAAAGTCAGGAGGCGGTGCGTACCATGCAACCGCCAACCACAAAAAAGGAGCTCCAACGCCTCATCAGCAAGATTAATTTTGTCCGACGATTCATCTCTAATCTGTCAGGACGAATCGAGCCGTTCATGGCGCTGGTGAAGACTAAATCTGATGATGAGTTTCACTGGGGGGCAGAACAGCAACAGGCGTTTGATGAGATTAAGCGGTATCTGACGACGCCGCCTGTGCTAGTTTCGCCCCAGCAAGACAGGCCGTTCTACATCTACTTGTCAGTAGCTGACACATCCATCGCTTCGGTGGTGGTGCAACTCTACGATGGCGTTGAGAAGGTCGTTTTCTACCTCAGCAGAAGGATGCTGGACGCGGAGACAAGATATCCTGAGGTCGAGAAACTTTGCCTCTGCCTGTTCTTTACCTCGCACCAAGCTTCATCACATCCTTTTGACGGCAGAGATCATCGTCATATGCAAGTCAGATGTTGTCAAGCACATGTTGTCGGCCCCTGTTTTGAAAGGCCGACTTGGTAAGTGGATGTTTGCGTTGTCAGAATTTGATCTCCGGTATCAGCCGGCGAAAGCAGTCAAGGGACAAGCGTTGGCCGATCTTATCGCTGAACGGATCGGTACCAATATAGCAGCACTATCTATACGTGCATGGACTATGTTCTTTGATGGATCGGTGTGTGACGATGGTTGTGGCGTCGGCATTCTGCTCGTGTCGCCTCGGGGGCAGAGTACTCCTTCTCCATCAGATTATCTGCCCCTTGCACCAACAACGTAGCAGAATATGAGGCAATACGTAAGGGAATGGAGTTGCTGCTGGAAGCCGGAGCTGAAGCAGTAGAGCTTTTTGGAGACTCAAAGTTGGTGATTAATCAGCTCACGGACGAATATAAGTGCGAAAGTGAATCGCTTTTCCCATATTGGATGGAATGCCGTGAGTTGATGACACAGTTTCGGTACATCAACTTTAATTGGGTCCCAAGATCCCAAAATGCCGAGGCCAACAATCTCGCACAGATGGCTTCAGGCTACATAGATACGGTTGACGGAGCAGAAGTCCAGATACAGTTCCTGGAACAGGATGATTGGAGAGCTGAAATCTTCAATTATTTGAAAGATTCGGCTCGGGGGGCACCTAAACGGATAAGATACAAAGCCATGAAGTATGTCCTTATAGGAGACGACATGTTCTACAGGACGTTGGAAGGGTTGCTACTCAAGTGCCTGGGACCGACTGAGTCTAATCGGCTCTTACATGAGGTACATGAAGGCGCCTGTGGAACGCATCAGTCGGCTCATAAGATGAAGTGGCTAATCAGACGATCAGGGTTTTATTGGCCCACCATGCTTGAAGGTTGCTTCAATTATTACAAGGGGTGCCAAGCGTGTCAGATGTTCGGGAAAATTCAGATGGTACCAAAGATCGAGCAATGAACCCCATCATCAAGCCTTGGCCGTTTCGGGGGTGGGGCATGGATATGATCGGCAAAATCCATCCGGCGTCGAGCAAAAAACACACTGTTCAAAAAATCGTCCGATTCAACGATTAATCACCCGATTAATCCCTATTCAGTGGTCACCGATTAGCCGATAAACTCATTTATCGCCCGATTAACTCATTTATCGCCCGATTAATCGGCCGATTTGCCTATTAATCGCTAATCGTCAACCGGCCGAGTTAACCCCGATAAGCGATTTCCTCAACATTGAAAAAACACGAATGGATTTTGGTTATCACAGATTACTTCACCAAGTGGGTGGAAGCCGTCCCTATGAAGAAGGTGAAATCTGAAGATGTGATCAAATTTGTGAAGGAACACGTCATTCATAGGTTCGGGATTCCTCAAACTATCACGGCCGATGGAGGTTCGGTCTTTGTGTCTAAAGAATTCAGGAAGTTCTGCGATGACATGGGGATTAAACTGATCCGATCATCTCCATACTATGCTCAAGCTAATGGGCAAGCTGAAGCGTCCAACCAGAGTCTAATCAAGCTGATCAAGAGGAAAATTGACGAGAACCCTAGGGACTGGCATGAGAAGTTGTCAGAAGCATTATGGGCCTACCGCATGTCGTGCCATGGAGCTATAAAGACTTCACCGTACCAGCTCGTCTATGGACAGGAAGCCGTATTGCCTTGGGAAATTACGGCTGGATCAAGACGTGTCACGTTTCGTAATGATCTCGACGTACCGAAGAATATGCAGCTTTGATGAGTGACACTATTGAGGACGCAATGTAACTTAGGCCGTGGTCGTTGGAGAAGATTAAGGAGAACAAAGCCAGGGTGGCTCGTGCCTACAATAAAAAGGTTAGACCAAAGGAGTTCCAAGTTGGTGATCTAGTATGGGAAGCGGTATTACCGTTGGGAACCAGGGACAAGGCATATGGCAAATGGTCTCCTAATTGGCACGGTCCGTACAAAGTTGTCCAGGCCTTGAAGGGTAATGCATACATGCTGGAGGAGTTGAGCGGCGAGAAGTTCCCAGTAGCTGTCAATGGTCAACACCTCAAGAAATACTTCCCAAGCATGTGGGATGACGGGCAGTAAGATGTGGGGGCCGATTTTAAATCGGCCAGTAAAAAATCAAAAATCACAGCCGATGCGTAGACATCGACTTGAGAAAACGTATGGAGATAACAGTATGCAAATGCAGCCGATGCACGGGCATCGACTTCAGAATAAGTTCAGATTAGCAAGTTAACGAAATCGGTTCAGACCAGAAACCATGATATGTGAGACGAATCTCCTAATGGTTGCTGAGGAGTTCAATTTGATGGTTTGGACGAGATTTAGGCCTACTAAGGCCTGTTGGACTGTGCGTTTAGACAACAGTTTGGCCTCAGATCATCGTGTGAGCCGATGTTTCGCTATCGGCTCTCTGTACGACAACTCCATTCAACAATCGGCAGGGTTGACAAGGAAGCAAAGTTAATTAAAGGATATTCTCTTCATTGATAAGGGGATTTCTTACAAAGAAAGAGCCGATTGCTCAGGAAAAGAAAAGGGCAAAAGCCAAGTACTACGACCGACCCCTAATCTAGGGGCCATTGCTGCCCTCGTCGTCGCTGCCTCCGGCGCAGCTGCTGAAAGGCTCCTCCTCAGAGCTTCCGTAGCCTTCTACGGGGGCCTCATCTTCCTCATCGTCGTCATCGCTGTCGTCGTCCCACCAGGTGCGGAGGCGCTTCGCTGGTGGGTAACCTTCGAGGGAGTCGTCGTCGTCGTCCTCCTCCTCCGCCTCCTCCTCGGAGGAAGTGAAGTCATCCCAGGAGAAGCGGTCGTCCTCGCTCTCCGCCTCCTCTTCCCCCTCGACGAGGAATTGGAGGTCGCCCTCTCCGTCGGTCAGGGATTTGTCATCTTCAGACCAGATGGAGGAATCGTGTTCTTCTTTGTCCCATGTCGTGGGGGCGAGAATATCGTGCGCCGCCAAAGAGCCCCACTCCGGTGTAGGCTCGCGGGATGAGGAGGAGTCAGAGAAGACCGATGAGGAAGAAGAGGAAGACATGGCTATGGGAGATTGGGGGTTTTTGGGAGCCGATGGCCAGAACAGAGTAAGGTGATGAAGTGGCAAACTGCTCAGAGCGGTTAAATAAAGGGGCTATGGTAAAAATTCAATGCCACAGCAGTTTCCGAGGAGGTGGTGCCCAAAGATAACGGTCAAAGCACGCGGACAAGTTGAGAAGACAGGGCATCATGATGAAGGATGCTGCGACGGTTCTGCTCTGCCATGACATGACCTGACGAAGAAAAAACAGAGTGATTTTGGAATTATCAATTCCAAAACCAGGGGGGCATGTGTTATCACCAGATTTTGGCTAAATCAGGAGGTGGGCCGAAAGAGAGATGGGCTTGGAAGACTACACGTGGAAGATCTCTGAAGCGGCCTCGCACGAAGAGTTTGGGCTAGATTGCCCGTGTATCTTTAATTATGGTAGATTGCATCTTAGATTAGAAGATAGAATTTTACCCGTGCACGGTTAGGTGCACGCCTGAATTAGAAAGTCCCCTGGACTATAAGTATGTATCTAGGGTTTATGGAATAAACAACAACCAACGTTCAACCAACCAAATCAATCTCGGCGCATCGCCAACTCCTTCATCTCGAGGGTTTCTACCGGTAGCAACATGTCTGCCTAGATCGCATCTTGCGATCTAGGCAAAGCACAAGCTCCACGTTGTTCATGCGTTGCTCGTACCGAAGCCTTGTTGATGGCGAGCAACGTAGTTATCATAGATGTGTTAGGGTTAGCATAGTTCTTCGCGTAAACATGCTATCGTAGTGCAACCCTTGCATATCTAGCCGCCCTCACACCTATCTCAGGTGTGGGGGCGGCACCCGCTTGATCGTTATTTAGTAGATCTGATCCGTTACGATTGCTCCTTGTTCATCAAGGATTAGTTTAATATCTCGCAATAGTTAGGCCTTACAAGGGGCTGGAGGATCCAGACGGCACGTAGGGTGTCGTTCGTTAGTCCTAGACAGGATGTTCCGGGATCAACCTCGTGTTGGTTTTTAGGCCTTGTCTAGGATCGACTTACGATCACCGTGCGTGGCCGCGAGGCCCAATCCCGAGTAGGATGTTCCGATTATGCGGTGAAAACCCTAAATCGTTGTAGATCTAATTAGCTTTATCTTGATCAAGCAGGACCACCATATATTCGTGCACCCCGTACGAATCATGGGTGGATCGGCTCCTTGAGCCGATTCACAGGATAACCTGAGAGCCGATCGAGGCTCGTATTTAATGTTTACGTGTATGCCATGCAGAAACTAAGCGAGGCATCTCCATCACCTTCCCGACCGGTATAGGTCAGGTGGCACGCCCTTGCAATCAGCATCGGACGTGTGACCAGAAGGCTTTGCGGGCCGTCGCTCGGAGGGACCTCGGCCAGCCGCAGCCCTAGGTTGTTCCCGGCTCTACGGTGTTGCCCGTCGCTGCCCGCCGGTGGGTTTCTGACGTCAACAGTAGTACTCGAGCAATCGGCTCTTCTTTTGTTCCCCCTTTCTTGAGCAATCGGCTCTTCATTGTAAAAACCCTCCTTTTATTAATGAAGAAGTATTTCCAATCAACTTTTTACCGATAGTCAACGTCAAACGATCTCCCAAAAGAGCCGATGGCATCGCATCAATCTCTACCATAAAAACACGAGTAAGGCCGAACCAGTTGCCCCTCCAAACGGTAACCTGCGACCTCCGTCTGAGAAAGCAAACTCAGATCCCCAAATCGCCGCCTGAGCAGTTCCAACTCATAGCCACCCGCATCCCAGATCTCGACCGCGCTGCCTCAGCTCTACAAAGACATCCAATGGCAGAATCATCCAATACCAACGCCATGGTCTCCGGTCTGAAGGTAATCCTTAACCTCCTCTCGCCATTCGAATCGACGTTAGGATTAATAGCAAACACCTGAGTTAATGTTCTGTTCCGTTGTTAATTTTAGGTTTCAGACATCTTACTGCCACATCCTTCTCTCGCAAATTCTATGTGCCTCGGTCCCCGTTCTTCCGAGAGTTCCGCCCTCTTAATTTCATGCGAGGCTAACAGAATCCCCTTCGTGAACCAGAACTTAGATCTATCTTCCTGGGCCGACTGCCTGCGAGCCTGGCCTAATCCTCCTGAAGGTTGGGTGGCATGGTACACTAGAGTATCCAAAACCCACTATGCTACCTGGGAAGCCATAGGGATAGCCGATGCCTTGTCTTTATCATTGTCCCCCCTTGAAAAGAACGAAAATATTCTGAAAACCATCGGCTATTTCTGGTCTGATGCACTGAACTATTTCATGTTTGGCCATGGCCCTATGACACCAACTCTGCTGGATGTGGCCATGATCACAGGCCTAGACATTGCATCCCCAAGCCCTTCTGCATTCAAACTGCCGAAAGTTCCTTTCACCCTTTCCTCCAAAAAAGAGTGTACTAGCTGGGGTGCCTACCTCAATCGTTATATGAAAACCAAAGGCCCTGTGACAGAGAGAGAGCACACAGCCTTCCTGAACTTCTGGTTGGAGCACTTCATATTCTGTGGCCCATCACTCGCCCCCACCAAGAATTACCTTTCCCTGGCCTATGAACTTGCCAAAGGCACTCAACTTGGCCTCGGCAAACTGTTTCTTGGAGAGGTCTATCGATCTCTTCAACTAATGTCTGTCAAACTATTCTCTCAAAGGACAGTTAAAACTGGAGGCCCCTGGTGGTTCATTCAGTTATGGGCTCAGCTGTACTTTCAGAGCCAGATCCCAGACTTCCCACCCTTGGCCACCTGCACCTTCCCAGATGCTAATGGAAAGGAGATCCGATGCACCAGCTATGGCCAAGCTTTGTATGGTCTCCCAGGCAGCAGGCTGATCCCTAAGGAAGCAACAGGGTGGTTCAAGATTTTCTTCCAAGGTTTGGACAACCCCCTATTCTTTCCCTATACTGAATCGGAGAACTTTGAGAACCTGGTCTCCTTCCGATTGGATAACTTTGCCGATGACGCTAGCACCCGGCATTTGTACTCTATCATGATTCGTCCTTGCTTTCTCCCAGTTGGCATGAGTACCTCAAACCGAATCATCAAGCCTGGTTATGAGTCTTACCAACCGGTAGTAGTAGCCCGACAGCTTGGTCTCTGGGCAGTGCCTCCACACTTCTTCCTACACCACCCGACAGCAAGCGTAGCCGAACCGCCCGACATCCTCACTGGCCAAAGGTGCTATACCTTCTTTGATGCTTTGGCCATTCCAATTCCCCACAACCTCCGTTTCACCTTCACTACCGATGATTTCGAGGCTTGGTGGTCCATGTGGAAGACCCATGCCTTCAGAAGGGCTCTAGGACCGCTGCTGAGACAACTTGATGCCGAGTATGATGTCCCTGCAGACCAGGTACCATTACTTATAAATTTCTTGCAATGGCTTCTGGTGATTGTCTGTAACCTGACTCCATCTTCTGGCAGCAACGAGATGGCCCAGCTCCCACGCAAGCCGATGGCTCCCCCTTCGAATTCCTTCCTCCGGCCCCGTGGTTCTCTTCTGCCAGAGCTCGCCGCCCCTGAAGAAAGTCATAATGCAGAGTGAGCCGATCTCACCGAAATCGGCCCCCAAGAGTAAAGCATCTTCGGTACCAGTTGCCCCCCGAGCCTCAACTCAGGCGAGGACGGCAGTGAGGAAGGTGGCTGCCAGAAAGACCTTGAAGCGCAAAGCTCCCGCCCAAGAAAGCTTGCACGTAAATTGACTTGCGCCTTGTCCACATTTACCTGCTTCCCCCGTCCTTTGCAACATGCTTGTACTTCTCTCTACAGACTTCCACCGAAGAGAACTCCAGCGGGGAAGCAGAGTCCAGCCAAAGGGATTCGAGCTCGGGCAACTCCGAGAGGTCCACTACACAGAGCCAGACGGGCTCGCCAGCGCCGGCTTCTAAGAAAAGGTTGATTCCCGAGCCTCCTGCTCCCCAAACCTCGATCAAATCAGGGTCACGCGTGAAGCGTCGATGTGTCAAAAGGGCTCGCAAAGACCCACGAGCTTCTCCATCAAGCCAGGAGGTCTCAAATGTAATTACCTTCCTGGTTTGTATTTCAAACCATCACCACTTGGATCGGCTAATTGCTTCCTTTTGCAGGCCAACGATACTTCTAGTGGGGACGTCGAGGAGGTACTGATGCCGCCCGCCGCACAAGACCTAGCCACCTCAACGATCGTGGCTGATCAAGCGGCTAACCTGGCCACGTCCACGAAAAAACCGATTGTCACAACATCGGCTGCTCCTCCTCCCTTGGGAGAGGTACACCCCCTTTCCTTGGCTCTATCACTTTCTTCATTGTATGCCAAACCCATTTTGTTTGTCTTGTCAGGTTTGTGATCTCTCGAGCTTGCTGACGTTCGATCCAGAATCCATCGAACCAACTACTTCCAAGGCATGTGGAGAGCCCAATCCTAGCACGGTCCAAGGTCCACTCTAGCGTCTCAAGGATTTGCTCTCTTCCTCAATTGAGACTCTGGTTGAAAATTCCGAGGAAGTCAAAGGCATCCTGGAAGATATCCAGCCCCATCTCCCTATGACACTGCAAGTGAAGCTTTGGCCAGCTGTGACTCTATCGGTCTTCAAGTCAAGGGTGCAATCGGCTCGTCAAAGGATTAAACTTCGCCACACCCAGCTTCCATTGAGAGTCGATATTGCAGACAAGTGTCAACGGCTCAACGAGAAGAAGGCTGCTTTGGACGCCAAGACTGACACTTCTGCCAATAGCGCCGAACTCGAGACCCTGCGCGAGGAACTGGAGAGCCTTGAAGAGAGGGTCAGGGTGACCAAGCAGCTTATCCAAGACAAGGAAGCCCTTATTGCCCGTTCTCAAGAGGAAGCAAAGGGCCTCACAGCCGATCTGAAGACCGATCTGGCTGAAATTCGTACCCTGAGCAGTCAGCTGGTGATGGGCAAAGACGAGGACGACGAGGCTGAGATTGCCGAGGTGGATCGCATCCGTGCTGACGCCCTTCATGCCCTCGGCGCGTTTCTTCAGTAGGGCCTTCAGAGACAAATGTTTTACTGAACTTGATCTTCTGAAGTCGATGACTCTGCTTCGGCTGTACTTGCTACATTTTTTTTACTGGCCGATTTTCCATCGGCCCCCTAATATTTTATTTCCCATGCGTCTGTCTATCTGATTATGTGCCCCCCCCGAGCCGAATCTGTCAGGTTACTGCGGATATCGGCTCTGCGGTTATCGATAGGACTATACCTGAACATCGGCTCTGCAGACATGACTAACGCCGACTTCCTCGAGCTCGTAAGCCGATGTAAACCCATACCCTAGCTTTCCGTCACCTGTTAGATCGACGCTGAACGCAGGCGGAGCGTATAGCAAGGATAATACGGGGCGATTGCTGGAATTGGCCCCTATCTTGATTGTATTGCTCAAAAGAGGCTTACATCTCGTTTGTGCCAACCGATGTCTCATCACCGGCTTTCCTCCGTTTGGGGCGCCATACTTTCCTTCGTGGTCGACCCTCTTCGTCCAGGGTTCGTTGAACTTCTGCGGCCAGATCAGGCCGCACCTTCCTTAGCGCGTGCAGGTACAACCTTTCGGCTTCCTCCAAGCCACGCCTTTGGGAACGGCTGAGTCCATCAGGGCACCACCTTGGCCGGTGGTATCTGTCCTCTTCTCCTTCACAGTCATCTTTTAACCCCTCGAGGTCTTCTTCCCGAGAGGAGTCAGTTTGCTCGTTCTTAGATGGGAGAGGCCCAAGTCGTTTAGTGAATACCATGTGAGCGGGTTCTGCGAAAAGAGCCGATGAGGTCGGCTTCGAGGATTGCTTTGACCTCGTCATACTTCTTCTTGAGCTCCTCGGTCAGATCCTCGTACGTGACTGGAGTGCCGTCCGCCATCTCAGATGTAGATGGTGAGGTGGTTGATGTCGAAGATAGTCCCACCGGGCGTGCCGTAATGTGTTGCGGTCGAAACCCACCGGCGAGCAGCGACGGGCAACACAGAGAGCCGGGAGCAACTTAGGGCTGCGGCTGGCCCCGGTCCCTCCGAGCGACGGCCCGCAAAGATTCCGGCACGCACGTCCGATGCCGATGCAAGGCGTGCCACCCGACCTATACCTCGGTCGTGAAGGTGATGGATGATGCCTCGCTTAGTTTCCTGCATGGCATACACGTAAACATTAAATACGAGCCTCGATCGGCTCTCGTGTTGTCCCGTGAATCGGCTCAAAGAGCCGATCCACCCATGATTCGCACGAGGTGTACGAATATATGGTGGTCCTGCTTGATCAGAATAAAGCTAAAGCGATCTACGACGATTTAGGGTTTTCACCGCATAATCGGAACATCCTACTCGTGATTGAGCCTCGCGGCCGCGTACGGTGTTCGTAAGTCAATCCTAGACAAGGCCTAAAAACCAACACGAGGTTGATCCCCGGAACACCCTGTCTAGGACTAGCAAACTACACCCTACACGTCGCTGGATCCTTCAACCCTTTGTAAGGCCTAACTATTGCAGATATTAAACTAATCCTTGAAGGACAAGGAGCAACCGTAACGGATCGGATCTACTGAACAATGATCAAGCGGGGTGCCGCCCCTACACCTAGGATAGGTGTAAGGGCGGCTAGATGTATAAGGGTCGCACTACGACAGCATATGATACGAAGAACAATGCTAACCCTAATACATCTAAGATAACAACGTTGCTCGCCATCAAAAAGACTTCAGTACGAGCAACGCATGGACAACGAATAAACTTGTACTGCCTAGATCGCAAGATGCGATATAGGCATCATGATGCTTACCCGGAAGAAACCCTCGAGACAAGGGAGTTGGCGATGCGCCTAGATTGGTTTGTGGTGAACGTGATTGTTGTTTATTTCATAAACCCTAGATACATATTTATAGTCCGTAGACTTTCTAACGTGGGAATAATCCCAACCGTGCGCGAGACAAACTCTAACTAACCGACACGTATCCTACTATGTTACAGATACAAGGGCAAACTAGCCCAAACTTTGCATATAAGGCCGATTTACGTATTTCTTCCATGTATATTCTTCAAGTCCATCTTGATCGCGGCCCGCCTCTGACTCGGTCAAATTCTGGTGATAACAGTTACTACTGCTGCGTTACTACTGCTTGTTTACTGTCCTGGGCAAAGCACTTTTCTGGTGTCGTTGCCACTGCTCATATATATTTATACCACTTGTATTTCACTATCTCTTCGCCGAACTAGTGCACCTATTAGGTGTGTTGGGGACACAAGAGACTTCTTGCTTTGTGGTTGCAGGGTTGCATGAGAGGGATATCTTTGACCTCTTCCTCCCTGAGTTCGATAAACCTTGGGTGATCCACTTAAGGGAAAACTTGCTCGCTGTTCTACAAACCTCTGCTCTTGGAGGCCCAACACCGTCTACAGAGAAAAGGAGGGGCGTAGACATCGTGGTGCCATCGCCAATGCACAAGAACCAAGGTCACACAAGAGGCTGAAGCATATCAAGCTGCGTTATCATTCGATTCGCGAGTACATCGAAGATGGAGAAGTAAAGATTTGCAAAGTACACACCGATCCGAATGTAGCAGTATCCGTTGACTAAAACTTCTCCCTAAGGCAAAGCATGACCAACACCAGAATGCCATGGGTGTTAGGTACCTTACAATGTAATCTAGATTATTGACTCTAGTGCAAGTGGGAGACTGTTGGAGATATGCCCAAGAGGCAATAATAAAAGTAGTTATTATATATATCTTTATGTTTATGATAAATGTTTATATACCATGCTATAATTGTATTAACCGAAACATTAGTACATGTGTGATATGTAGACAACAAGAAGTCCCTAGTATGCCTCTTAAACTAGCTTGTTGATTAATGGATGATTAGTTTCATAATCATGAACATTGGATGTTATTAATAACAAGGTTATATCATTATATGAATGATGTAATGGACACACCCAATTAAGCGTAGCATAAGATCTCGTCATTAAGTTATTTGCTATAAGCTTTCGATACATAGTTACCTAGTCCTTATGACCATGAGATCATGTAAATCACTTATACCGGAAAGGTACTTTGATTACACCAAACGCCATCTGCGTAAATGGGTGGTTATAAAGGTGGGATTAAGTATCCGGAAAGTATGAGTTGAGGCATATGGATCAACAAGTGGGATTTGTCCATCCCGATGATGGATAGATATACTCTGGGCCCTCTCGGTGGAATGTCGTCTAATGTCTTGCAAGCATATGAATAAGTTCATAAGAGACCACATACCACGGTACGAGTAAAGAGTACTTGTCGGAGACGAGGTTGAACAAGGTATAGAGTGATACCGAAGATCAAACCTCGGACAAGTAAAATATCGCGTGATAAAGGGAATTGGTATTGTATGTGAATGGTTCATTCGATCACTAAAGTCATCGTTGAATATGTGGGAGCCATTATGGATCTCCGGATCCCGCTATTGGTTATTGGTCGGAGTGAGTACTCAACCATGTCCGCATAGTTCACGAACCGTAGGGTGACACACTTAAAGTTGGATGTTGAAATGGTAGAACTTGAATATGGAATGGAGTTCGAATATTTGTTCTGAGTCCCGGATGAGATCCCGGACATCACGAGCAGTTCCGGAATGGTCCGGAGAATAAGATTCATATATAGGATGTCATTTTATGTGAATTAAAATGTCGCGGAAGGTTCTATGGAAGGTTCTAGAAGGTTCTAGAAAAGTCCGGAAGAAACCACCAAGGAAGGTGGAGTCCACATGGGACTCCACTCTCCATGGCCGGCCAACCCTAGTGGGGGAGGAGTCCCAAGTGGACTCCCCCTTAGGGGGCCGGCCAACCCCCCATATGGGAGGTGGAACTCCCACCTCTAGTGGGAGTCCTAGCTTGGCTAGGTTTCCCCTCCATATGGAAGGTTTTTGGTTCGGGTCTTATTCGAAGACTTGGAGACCAACTCTTGGGGTTCCACCTATATAATGAGGGCCAAGGGGAGGGGGCCGGCCACCTAAAACACCACCAAGGTGGCCGCACCCCATAGTGGCCGGCGCCCCCCTCTCCCCAAACCCTAGCCGCCTTGCTCCTCCACTTCCCGCACGCTTAGCGAAGCTCCGCCGGACTTCTCCACCACCACCTACACCACGCCGTCGTGCTGTCGGATTCAAGAGGAGCTACTACTTCCGCTGCCCGCTGGAACGGGGAGGTGGACGTCGTCTTCATCAACAACCGAACGTGTGACCGAGTACGGAGGTGCTGCCCGTTCGTGGCGCCGGAACCGATCGTGATCAAGATCTTCCACGCGCTTTTGCAAGCGGCAAGTGAACGTCTACCGCAGCAACAAGAGCCTTCTCTTGTAGGCTTTGGAATCTCTTCAAGGGTGAGACTCGATACCCCCTCGTTGCTACCGTCTTCTAGATTGCATCTTGGCTTGGATTGCGTGTTCGCGATAGGAAATTTTTTGTTTTCTATGCAACGTTATCCTACACATGGCATATCACACTTTTTCTTGTACCACTTGGTGGATCCTGGCTGAAAAATATCGGGGAAACCGATCTACGTGGCACACTATGTGCATTGACTACAGGTCCCACCGGTAAAAATTCACTTAAAACCTTATAATGGCTAATAATTGCACAATATTCCAAATAGGGTACTAGAATAAAAAATTGTTAAATACTCTAATGGCAACCTAGGAGGTATCCACTCTTAATTTTATTCTAATTTCGATTTTTAATGTGGAACCAAAGAATGCATAAAGAAGAGTGCATTCATTCATCGTCGTCTTTGGTTGCAGTAATCTTTGGGACGAGTCTAAATCTCTACTACTTAAAAAGAAGGAACGTGTTCCCCCTTCTCCCCCTACTTTGGTCGTCCTTTCGGTCGTTCTCCGAGCCGACAGTTGGGCCCAACTCAGCACCATCACATATCGCACGTACCTGGAAAACCCACGCCACGAGAAAGAAGAAAGAGAGGCGACCAACAGCGCTAGGGTTTGCTGCCGCCAGCCCTTCCCATCGTGTTGCGGTGGTGCAGCCACCGAAACGGTTCCTCCTCCCTCATCTCCTGCCCCCCACATCGTTCCCCTCTCCGCCGTTAAAGCTCCTGCTCCGTCTCGCAGCCCCGGGACCTCGGCGACTGATGGACTCTCCTTTCCCCTCTTGACCATGGACGGGTGAAATTAGAGCACTGGCAACCCCGGCGTCCCCGATCATCGACAACTACATCAAGACCCTCATTTACGTCGTCACAAGGTATGGCCTCATGTACCAATCTCCTTCCCGTACTGATATGCCTCACACATCTGTGATGTTCGATGAGATTTGTACTTTGGACAACTTATGCAAGGTACTACCAGAAGGTTCCTTCGGCTACAAATTGCTGATGAGATGAAACAGCGTGGGTACATGAGGTCAAATCAATGGACAATGTTGGAGACATTAGCACCTATTGAGGTTAGCTTCCGAACTCTGCTATAGCTGAATGACAAAATTATGTCCACACTATTTTGTTTCTGCGTACATTTTCAACACATACAGAAAAATAAATGCTTACATGTTGTTCATTTTCATACTGATCGATCTCTTACTCTGTCAAAAAGCGGTTCTACCCAAGCAACAGCTTTGGGTACCAGCAGAAATTCTCACGCCTGATGTTTTTATGTTTGATATTGTAGGTTGCATGCTAGCATATGCTATCCGAGTGCTCCTCCTTATTACCCACTTCCCCGCTGACAAGGTGGGGACCAAGCGTGCGGATTGTACGAAGAAGATGAATCATTGGGTGACAAAGGAGGTGTTCCCCAAGAGTGGCAGCGATGTTGTTGTAAATGTGCAGCGGAGGCAAGCACGACTACTACGGAATCTGTACCTCCTGGATTGTTTTTCTTGGCCTTTATTTTCCAGCCTTGCAGCTATTGAATGGCTCGCTCTGCGAACGGAATTGCTCTCAACTTTTGTGTTTGCTTTTTGCATGGCAGTACTCGTGAGCTTTCCTCCTGGATCGATTGAACCAAGTATGTATTATCTTTTTCGGTAAAGAAGTATGTATTATCTGCTATCTCACAATGCCATTCTAATTATTTTATGATCTTGCTTCACCCAATCGTTCACTTATTTGGTGCATTAGAGAACTTGCATCTTTTAATTCAACAAATATGCTTATCCGTCTAAACAAGGTTTCCATTTGATATAGGTATGGCTTGTCGGGCTTGCTCGTCACATACGGACTCAACTTAAAGGCTCGGATGTCAAGGTGGATATTGAGCTTCAGTAAATTAAATTAGAGCTTTCCGAAACCTAGCTCGATTTAGGTTTGATTAGTGAAGACCTGCATATCTATTTCATTCTTAGGAGGTTTTGTTTTTTAATACAACATCCCATTATTTTTCCCTGTGTTGTTTGCATCAGCAGTGTTTGATGCCATCTAACCTAAGCTGATTTGTCTCATAATTTGATTTGAGGAATCATATGATAGTTTATCCTGATTTTAGCAACCTGATTAGACATAAGCAACATTGTTTTTGTCCACGATGCAACATTAGTGAATTCTCGATTCTTCCCCTTGAATTTGATTACCTGTCTCGACGGCCGTTGTAATTGTTTTTTTATTGCACAGAGGTCAAGTCCCTAGAAAATGAAAATGAGCCGCTGGAGATAAACAAAAAGGATTTGAACGGAAACATGGACAGTTAAGGGAGGTTGCTTGATCTTGATGTCGCCTCTACTTTATAATTTATGAAAGCAAAAGTAAGATCCTTAAAACTAAAAGTCATCCAGAGATCATTTGACATGCTTGAAAGAATTTGTGTTACAGATAACTAGAAGTTGAATCTCCATTGTTTTATTATGGTTTCTGAAGTTAAATAGGATATTTATTCAGACTATATTCCATTTTATTTTCTTGCATTATATATGATTTTCTCATGTAACTCGTTTTAACAGCACCCCTTTTTGCATATTTCAGTTCATTACACCGTCATGTTAGTCATGTACTAGGAAATGATGAAGTCACTGCATTACTGAGTACTCTTTATTGATTATATTTCAGTTAGTGCCTTGTTTCACGAATGACATGAAGATGAGAGAGCAGCAGATCAACAGATTAGTGGAACTGAGGGGAGTCCAACAAATGCAAATGCTCGAGGTAATTCTGGTCCTTGCTATTTCATCTCTCTTGTACCTTATTCTTAAGCCTCATTTCATTGGCTTCATTTTAGAATATATTTTTTGGGTTGCAAAATATATGGATGAAAGGTCATAAAAGTACTACATTCGGAGTCGCTTGCTAAGATACACAACTACCATAATTTAATTGTTTTAAATTGCAAGACAAATCAGTTTATACGATACCAAACTGTGGTTGTTATTTGTTACATGTTGGTTCAAGCATTTTCTTGGGTGACTCACTGCCAAGGTGTTTAAGATGTGCTATGGTTGATTGGTGAAGCTTAATGTTTATAAATTTTTCTCGATTTGTTCCTCTCGCTGAACGTCAAGATCATTCTGATCCAGCGTGACAAAGGAACAATTCCTAAAGGAATGGCCCAACGTGCCATCTGAACAAGCGGACCGGAGCAAACCGTGAACACAACGAGTCGTTTTAACTTGGCGGTGGCACATCGAGTAATTATTTTGTAACCTAGCATAGCAACCAAGGGTGAAATTGGAAAAACAATGTCGAACGGATGGTTCCGCTCGCTCGTCGGAAATCGATGGGTGATCGGGGACTCGGAAGGCCCTTTCGGAAAAACAAACCAGTATGATGTTATTTTGCCATCCAATGGCTCAGTAGAATGGCTCAGTAGAAAAATGCAGGGTCATTTGCATCAATGAAATAGATGGACGGCCTAAATAGAAAAACTGACAAAGGAGATAAGGCTCTCTCCGTCGTCATCCTCTCCGCGGATATCACATCTGATTTTCCCAGGCATAGGTTTGGAGCAGCGTCTGCCTTTGGGAGGAGCAAGGCCATGTGTCGTGCGCCGTCCTCAAGCCGTCCACCTCGAGGAGGGGCTTCATCAGGCGGCTGGGAGGCCTCGGGCACCAGAGCCTCCCAGATCTCCATCACATCCGAGCTTTCCTTTCTCTCTTTTAGAGCGTCGGCCTGTTTTTCTCTGTTACCCTCTCCCCATATCTCCCGATGAGCATCGTCCTAGGCTCCTGTTATTCCTTATAGGCTGCTTTGGTTGGCTTTGTATTTCATTGGCGAGCCAGGTTATGAGTAAGAAGATTCGAGAGGGCAGCGCCCATCGGCGTTAGACATTAGACCGGCCCAGCCGTGACAAAGGAACAACGCCTAAAGGAATGGCCCAAGCATGCCATCTCGAACAAGCGGACCGGTGCGAACCCGTGAACGCAACGAATCGTTTTCACTTGGCGGTGGCAAATCGAGTAAGTATTTCCTAACCTAGCGTAGCAACCAGGGGTAAAATTGGAAAAACAAAGTCGACGGATGGTTCCTCTCGCTCGCCGGAAATCGATGGGTGGCCGGGGATTGGAAGGCCCTTTCGGAAAAACAAACCGGTATCATGTTATTTTGCCGTATTATGTAATATGGTGGAAGGGTAAAATCGGAAAATAAAATGTTAGAAGAAAATTTTGGCAGTAAAGCTTAGCTCCTTTATTATTAAGGTATAGATTCATCGATTATGTCATTTTGAAGCATGATATTCTGGTGCAAACAGATAGTTACCTGATTTATTTAGTGATAAGTTCAATCTTAGAGATTTTGGTGCAGAATATCAATTATTGATGCCTACTATTCATGTATCAAGCTTCGAGATTTGGAGGTTCTCATTTTGAAGAGCTTCATTAGCTACAATTTTCACAGAAGCTGAACTATGATAATTAGTCAGCCATGCATCTCCGATGATGTACATCAACTATTTACTATATATGTACATTTTTTGTAGTTTGAGAATTTATATAAATAGCTTATCATCCATTGTAATATCTACAATTGTACAAAGTTCAGGAGATATTTCTTTTTCTGAAGACTCGTCTAATTTTCCATATTTTCTTTCGTTTCATAGGTGATTGTGTAATTTTAAGAACTTTTATGTCCTAGCATTTTATTTATTTCATTGGAATGTTTAACTTCTATGTCACGAGTGTGCACCTGCGAACTGGACGAGCAGCCACGCGAAGAACTTGGTTTTGGACAGCGAACATTCCCAAGACAACATCAACATGAGATGATTTGAGTTGAAGAGATCAGCTGGGTTGCCAGCTCGCCTTGCCGCTGGTGGCTCTCCTACAGTAGCTCGGATATCTTCACGTACATTATTTTTATATAATGTGGCAATCAAAGATACTTTGAGCCCCGTGGCAACGCACGGGCATTTGTACTAGTAATCTAAAAGTCTGAGAGCAATCAATATAACAATTGTTTTGGTGATACTCTATATGATTGGTCGTAAATCACTCCCAATTAATTACTTCTAGCTAACAATTAAGCACTACCTTTCCTGAGGAGATAAGCGCTGAAGGAATCAGAGGATGTCGTTGGCTTATAAAACCACAACTTGCACCTTGTTGGCTACACACAATCACAGCATAACAAGTACGTACGTAGTATAGATCAGTGCAGCCGATCGACGCTGACGTCCAATCCAAAGTGAACATTCGTGCTGATTCTGTGCTCTGTGCTGCTGGTTGCCGGGGTGGCCCGCGGCGGCAATTTCTACCAGGACGTGGACATCACGTTTGGTGATGGGCGCGCGAAGATCCTCGACGGTGGCAACCTCCTGACGCTATCTATGGACAAGGCTTCCGGCTCCGGGTTCCGCTTCAAGGATAGTACCTGTTCGGCCGCTTCGACATGAAGATCAAGCTCGTCCCCGGCAACTCTGCCGGCACTGTCACCGCTTTCTATGTAAGAACGAGGCCGGGCAGGCACACGAGCAAGCGCACGAGCATCGGCGCATGTACTGACTCGTGTTCATCTTATGTATATGCAGCTTACGTCGCCGCCGCAGGGGGCGCACCACGACGAGGTCGACTTCGAGTTCCTGGGGAACGCGAGCGGCCAGCCCTACACGGTGCAGACCAACGTGTTCAGCCAGGGGCAGGGCAACCGGGAGCAGCAGTTCCACATGTGGTTCGACCCCACCATGGATTTCCACACCTACTCCATCGTCTGGAACCCCACCCATATCCTGTAAGTACGGAGGCAGATGAGTTTTTCCTATCATGTGTGTGTACATCGTCTTCTCAACGTAGAATCTGATACAGCCGACGTGCACGATTGGGACCTGGCAACGGGCGAGGTCAGAATCTCACGCGTTGGTTGTTGCACCGCGATTAGCGAGTAAAATAGCGTTTAGCGAATACGGATCATTAAGTTTTTTCCGATGAGGAGATACTCTTTTTTATACGGCGCATGCTCGTACGCAAGTGGGCTGGAAGTTAATGATGAAGCAGTTACTATGCGTAGTCCATCTCCTGGACAGAACAGTTCCTTGTACATCTGCCTCGTACATCTGTACCCAGCAAAAGCCTCCTTTACTCCTTCTCCATCCTAAGATCCTGACGATCTTCTTCCTCCTCTAGAGCTTGTTCTTCTCCTGTAGCTTCACACAGCCGCACCACCGTGGCTGTTCATCCGGCAGCAACCATTTGCGGCGGTAGCGGCTCCTGCAGAAGACATAACATCCGCATCCATGGATTCCATGATGGCATCGCCTGGGTGGGCGATTTGTTTTTTGCTTAGATCTTACAAGGGATCCATTCCTGATTTGTCTTTGCCTAACATGTCTGCGGTACTTGTTTGGATCCATCGCAGCCTGCATTTACCTCAAGCTGATGTTGCCCCCCCTTATCCTGATTCGGTCGTATTCGGGCTGGATACTGAGAGGCTGGATACAGTGGCGGAGGAGGAAGGGGATGCATCTTCTGATTGTACCGCCCCAGGTGAAGGGAGATTAGATGTTGATGCTACGCCGGCTGAATGGTACCCAAGAGAGAGATTGCCGAACGGTGTTCCAAAATCTGCAGACGAGACTGGCTGGAAAAGGAGGTAAACCATCCGAGAAATCCTGAAATCTCTGAAATTAGTTTTGCAGCAAACAGTTGGCCATCGCATGGGACGCACTGACAGCATGATTTTACACTGTAGGAAACGGCTAGGATCCATCCCTGACCACAGAGCTACAAGCGTAGACAGAGTTACAGCCCTTGAATCGGCTTTCACCGGCTTCGCGGAGAGAACTACCGATGCTGTTGTCACGCCTTCAGTTGGCACAACCTTTGATTCAGTGGCAGAAGCTTATGAATTCTATAATCTCTATTCTTGGGAACTAGGCTTCGGTATTCGATACGCAAAGGCTCGGCGAAATGTTGCTGGGGGGAAGTGTATGCAGGAGATTGTGTGCTGCTGTGCGGTGAGAAACCTTTGCGTCTTGATACGTCTCCGACGTATCGATAATTTCTTATGTTCCATGCCACATTATTGATGTTATCTATATATTTTATGCACACTTTATGTCATATTCGTGTATTTTCTGGAACTAACCTATTAACAAGATGCCGAAGTGCCAGTTCCTGTTTTCTGCTGTTTTTGGTTTCAGAAATCCTAGTAACGAAATATTCTCGGAATTGGACGAAATCAACGCCCAGGTTCCTATTTTCACACGAGAAGGACCAGAGGGGGGCACTGGGCCCCCAGACCATAGGCCGGCGCGGCCCAGGCCCTGGCCGCGCCGCCATATGGTGTGGCCACCCCTTTAGCCCTCCTGCGCCGCCTCTTCGCCTATTTAAAGCCTCCGTCGCGAAAACCCTGAGGCGTTCGACGAAACCCACAGAAACCTTCCAGAGCCGCCGCCATCGCGAAGCCAAGATCTGGGGGACAGGAGTCTCTGTTCCGGCACGCTGCCGGGACGGGGAAGTGCCCCGGAAGGCTTCTCCATCGACACCGCTGCCATCTTCACCGCCATCTTCATCACCGCTGCTGCTCCCATGAGGAGGGAGTAGTTCTCCATCGAGGCTCGGGGCTGTACCGGTAGCTATGTGGTTCATCTCTCTCCTATGTACTTCAATACAATAATCTCATGAGCTGCTTTACATGATTGAGATTCATATGATGATGCATGTAATCTAGATGTCATTATGCTAGTCAAGTGAGTTTTACTTATGTGATCTCCGGAGACTCCTTGTCCCACGTGTGTAAAGGTGACAAGTGTGTGCACCGTGTGGGTCTCTTAGGCTATATTTCGGAGAATACTTATTCACTCGTTATGAATGGCATAGTGAAGTGCTTATTTATACCTCTTTATGATTGCAATGTATTTTGTATCACAATTTATCTATGTGCTACTCTAGCAATGTTATTAAAGTAGTTTTATTCCTCCCGCACGATGTAATGGTGACAAGTGTGTGCATCCGTGTTAGTACTTGGTTTATGCTATGATCATGATCTCTTGTAGATTGCGAAGTTAACTATTGCTATGACAAGTATTGATGTGATCTATTCCTCCTACATATGCATGAAGGTGACAAGTGTGCATGCTATGTTAGTACTTGGTTTAGTCTTTTGATCTATCTTACACTCTAAGGTTACTTAAATATGAACATTGAATTGTGGAGCTTGTTAACTCCGGCATTGAGGGTTCGTGTAATCCTACGCAATGTGTTCATCATCCAACAAGAGTGTAGAGTATGCATTTATCTATTCCGTTATGTGATCAATGTTGAGAGTGTCCACTAGTGAAAGTCTAATCCCTAGGCCTTGTTCCTAAATATCGCTATCGCCGCTTGTTTATCGTTTTATCGCGTTACTACTCGTTGCAATACTACCACCATCAACTACACGCCAGCAAGCTATTTTCCGGCACCGTTGCTACTGCTCATATATATTCATACCACCCGTATTTCACTATCTCTTCGCCGAACTAGTGCACCTATTTGGTGTGTTGGGGACACAAGAGACTTCTTGTTTTGTGGTTGCAGTGGTTGCATGAGAGGGATATCTTTGACCTCTTCCTCCCTGAGTTCGATAAACCTTGGGTGATCCACTTAAGGGAAAACTTGCTGCTGTTCTACAAACCTCTGCTCTTGGAGGCCCAACACTGTCTACAGGAAAAGGAGGGGGGCGTAAACATCACGTCTCCTTCCATTCTAACAATCCAGACAGACTACTAAACATGGATATTTTTTTGTGTTGCAGGGTAAACCAAAGCAAGATAATTCTTCATCCATTCGTTGCCAATGCCCTTCGATGATTCGTTTGCTACGTACAGAAGATGGGGGGTGGTACATAAACGAGTTCAGAGACGGGCACAACCACCACCCGATGAGTACCTGCGCTGAGAAGGTGCACTTCCCATCCCACAGACACATCGACCAATACACCAGGGAGATGGTTTCTCAGCTTAGACAGAACAAATGGCCCATCACAAAGATGACGAAAGCCATCTTGAAGCAATCCTTCTCGAGATTGCTTGAATTTTTCTCACTGATTTCGCGGCTGATGATGGATTCCGCTGACTTAAGCACAAGGCTACCTTTCATGCCTAGGGTGGTTTTTATGAAAGAAATAGATGGCTCCGCAAAGGTCGTGTCTACACCGTTGAGGCTTTGGCTTCCTGCTGGGATGCCGAAAACCTTATGAACATCGCCTGGCCAAAACCTAATGCTTTTCCTACCATCTATTGGTCTGATGCAGCGGCCCTCTACGTCTACGCGACTCATTAGCCATGTACTGAACCTCAGGTTCAGTCTAGTTAGAACAGGTAACTGCAAGACACCTCCAAAACCAATCTCCTGAACTAGAGTGCGCTTGTACTCGTCCAAAGAACTGACCATTGCACATACTTTCTGTGGCGAAGAACGAGATGTCGGGCTAGGGACCGCCGGGGGGTCCGTGATCATCCCCTGCGGCGTGGAGGTGCTGTCCACATTGGAATCCATCTGCAAAACATATAGTTACCTATCTGGAACATCAGTGAAATTCGGTGCAGCAAATTTGGTAGTACGCAACCAAAGGGACACTGTACCTTGCACAACGCAGACCCACGTCCCTCTACGCCATTGGAAGGGATCTAAGCTGCTTCTCTTTGGTCCAACTGCTCTGTGAAGGAGCCTCGCTATCCTCTCCCGCGAGGACTGCCTTGTATTTACGAGCCGCGAAGCAGCCGCTCGGCCGACTTGAATGGGGAGAAAGTAGTTGGCGCCCAAACCTAACCAGTCATTTAATTGAGCTAGGAGATACATGGAGTACCTGCCTCTCCAGTTGCAAGCGGGCAGTGTTACAGATTCGAGAAGCTTGATTGGTCTCTGCGCGTATCGCCATGGGCAGCCTTTAGTTAATGACATGCATATACTTCAACTGTTCAACAGAACAAAAGTAAATGCAGCTAAAGCGGATCTGCATGTGGTGCTGCATTATTGCACAATCATTTTGGCCGGCCGGCATGCTTAATCACACTGGGTTACATAGTTGTACTACATACTTCGTCCGTGGGTAAACTTAGGCTAATGCGAAAGATACAAACTACTAAGACTACCCACAATGGGAGTATCATAGGTAGTATCATGCATTCCATGCATGCAAAATGCTGATGTGGCAGTGCAATTAAGGATGAGAGAGAGGATAGTAGTATCATAGGTAGATACTGTATCATAGCACATACTACTAGAAAATTTAATCTCAAGTAAATCTTGTACACATATTTGCATTGAGATTCTACAAATTAATTAATATAAGGTGACTATGATACTAGTATATGATACCATGCATTGTGGAGATAGTAACATGTAGTAGTATCATACGCATGATACTTCTATATGATACTATGCATTGTGACTAGTCTTAACGCTAACACTAATTAACTAGAGGCTAATGACAGTTGCCTCGAATGGAGAAGGAATTTCTCTACGTAGGCGCGATTGGAGACTCATGTGCAAGCGCGCGGTGAGATCCAAGGGATATCTGACGTAGCAGCCATCTTCAGGACAGTCTCGAAGGATCAGCCGGCCGGCTTTGCTAGTCTTCAGATCATGCGTGCTACGACGACGCACAACGTCAGGAAGTTGGTGATGGCGACGAGCCAGATCTTCTTAAGGTGAGCGTTGTTGTCCAGGAGCACGACGTATGGTGCGGGCATGAAGAATCTACCCCACCTTGTACTTGTTCTCCCATTTCCAGAAGCTGCATCCACCGGGCTGCAGGGGGAGAACGGGGGATATGAGCAACAACTACAGATTTGACAGGAAATAAAAGTGCTGAAAAAGCGTGGCTGTTGAGATTCTTACGCCCTGGTTCTCGCATTTGTAGAAGTGCCTTCCAGGGTTGGCCGAGGTGCCTGAAACGAACCAAACAACCTGCCCCAGCATGGCAGAAGGGGCATCGGATGAGTGGGAGGTGCGATCTCTCCGACGAGGCCATGCGCCGGAGCCGGGGCTGAACTGGACTGAGACATGTCGGAAGGGCTCGGCTGGCGAAGGATTGAGTGGGAGAGATGGTGACTGAATGGCTTGGGGATGAACTGCTTCTTCCTGGCGAGTGAGGTACTTGCAGCTTGGGAGTGATTATGAAGGCGACTTGCTATCTTTGGTACAGATGACCGTTGGAGCAACTGAAGGCACCGGTCCACCTGCACCTGAGTTATTGCACCGAGCCTGCGCGAGATACGACGAATACGAATTGTCTCTAAAGATGGTGAAAATCAGAAAACGCGTTTACCGTTTAATACGTTGCTAATCTCCAACTAATGAGCGTTCGCGATATCGACCTCGCCCGTTGCCGGGTTCCGTTCGGTATTTTCGCTGATACAGCTTACTATCCCTATGCTTCCAGGTTCTACGTGGACGGGACGCCGATACGGGAGCACCGGAACTAGGCGGCGAGGACGGGGGTGCCGTTCC
Organism: Lolium rigidum; assembly: GCF_022539505.1. Classification (NCBI taxonomy): domain Eukaryota; kingdom Viridiplantae; phylum Streptophyta; class Magnoliopsida; order Poales; family Poaceae; genus Lolium; species Lolium rigidum. Next base: position 43,978,720 of record NC_061514.1, on the reverse strand, counting down.
CGACGCGGCAGCCGATGAGGTGTACGCGAGCCTGTGGGACGCTGAGGCATGGGCAACCGAGGACGGGCGCATCAAGACGGACTGGTCGCGGGTGCCGTTCGTGGCGTCGTACAAGGGGTTCGCGGCGAGTGGGTGCACGTCGCAGGATGTGGCGGCGTGCGCTAGGTCCAACGGCGCGTGGATGCACCAGGAGCTCGACACCACAGCGCAGGCCCGCCTCCGGTGGGTGCAGAAGAACCACATGATCTATAACTACTGCACCGACACCTGGAACCGGTTCCCGCACGGCCCCCCGCCCGAGTGCGCCGCCGCCAAGTAGGATTGGTCGTCCATGCATGAAAGTAGATTTTCTTGCTATTGAATTTGAGGGTGTGTGGATCCAATGGTCCGTAGAGGTTTTTTATGGTTGGGACCAGGCAGTATGAGCCGTCCAACCAGTTGATCCAAAGTTCTCGATTTACCAATACTAGCAGATTCGATGCAAAACAGTTATCTTTGGTTTACAAACAATCCCGCATGCGCAGGATATTTTCAGTACAAGCGAAAGACATGACCATGGGTGTTGGCGATGTAAGCAGGGCTCAGTAGTACTTCGATGACTCTACTGTTCAAGTTTAATGAAACGACAGCATTCCGAGAGAGAGAGAGAGAGAGCACGGCCAGCATGTGGTGCATCGGTGATCCTGTCCCCCAGAGCTCCCACGCCACCTTGAGCGGCCGCCGTCGGCCATCGCCTACGCAACCGCCATCCTATAGCTACGACCAGGGATTTTTTTCTCGGCCGGAATATCCGAAATCTCGCCGAAAACCGAACATTCCGTTACCCACCGAGAAACACTGATACCGGCCAAAAAATTTCGGGTTGATTTGAATTTAGACTAGTCTGTGATAAAGAAATAGCTTGTATAGTGTACATACTAGAGAGATGGTTGGGCGCGGTGGCTAGACATCCACGAGCCTCTGTTTTACTTCGTCTTGAGTTCGAATACCCGATGCGCAAATACTTTGTTTTTATCATTTTATTCTTCTTTTTTTGCTTAAAAAGAAAAAATGTGGTACATGTGATTCGAACCCATAACCTACTGCTGTTAAGCTGAAAGGTATTGCCACTGCTGTTAAGCTGAAAGAAATAGCTTGTATAGTGTACATACTAGAGAGATGGTTGGGCGCGGTGGCTAGACATCCACGAGCCTCTGTTTTACTTCGTCTTGAGTTCGAATACCCGATGCGCAAATACTTTGTTTTTATCATTTTATTCTTCTTTTTTTGCTTAAAAAGAAAAAATGTGGTACATGTGATTCGAACCCATAACCTACTGCTGTTAAGCTGAAAGGTATTGCCACTGCGTTACGTTATCAGTTATGTGTAAGTACGGTAGAAATTTATCTGTTTCATGCTATAAAATTTTTGAATTCAAAATTCGTTTGAATAAACTCGTTCGAAATATTCCCGAGATTTCCGAGATTTCGCGGTAACCGAATTTCTCGGTGCCCTCCGGTAAAAAATAGTGGCCGAGAAAAAAAACCTTGGCTACGACACGGTGCTAGGGTTTTTCCCACCTACCGCCGCACCACGTACCTCACATTGTAGCTGTGACCGGAGGACAAATGGGTGAACAAAGCATGAAGCATCATACATTAATGCTGCCTCTTTTTCCTACAAGTGTTGTCGTTTGGATTGTAATGATGCACCTTTTCTAGAAAAAGCACGGAATGATCATGGGGATTAAGTGTCTGTAATTTTCCATCCATATATGATCTTCCATGTATGAAAGAGTATCTATGCTGATTCACCTTACTAATATACTAGATCATGGATGCGCGCGTTGCTGCGCCCGTCCATGTTAAGGTGGAAACCTGTAAATATATGAACAAAGTCACGGGAACTGGAATAACTAATAAAATATTAACATACGCATATTCAAGAATTTTATTTTTGAAAGGGACGTATCCACAATATTTCAGGACAGCTATTATAATATCAATAGTACATACATGTTCTAAAGATCTACGGAGTATTACTTAGCCGGTACAAACATGCCTAATCTAATAACCTGTGGATGCTAATGTAGTGCCAACTTACGCATCTCGCCGCTCTGAAGATCGGGTATCCCGAGAGATCCCATCAAAATTATACTAAGATCGACCATGACACTGTCACATTACCTCATAAAAAACTACGTAATAGTCAGATAAGATAACGCGGGAGAAAAAGATCCCACCGTCAGCAATTTTCTTTTCCATTTTAAAAGCATGGATGCTAATGGTACTACCAGTTCAGACAAAAAAAGGAAGTCCAATTAGGCTCTGTCATATTACCTGGAGTGTATCCTTTGCCAGTCCTCCAATATGAACTTATCTTCACAAGGCTATTTGCAGGAAAATCTATTATGGCTGGAACGTGTTGCCTAAATAAGATAATATTCTAGCAATACGTACTGGAAAAACATAGTGCCTTGTAATTTCTAGCTCTCCAGTTTCATCACCCGAAAGGATTTTTCTCCCACTCACTTGCTTTAGTTGCCCAGATCTGCCCAAAGCTTCATTTTCTACAAGATCAAATAAAACATAACAGATTTAGTTAGAAGACACCTTTCACCAATCATGGCTGATTGCGCAGCTGAAACTTGAAAGGTCTGCTCATCGTGCATTTATGATTCCACTACTTTATTCATTCACAACAGGCTTTGCTCCTCCTAGTTTACCTAACAGCAGGGCTCCGGTGTGGATATCGTTTGAAATCTAAAACAAACATGGTGTCAACACACAGGTAGAAAATTTGAAAAACTCAGCGAGCATGGAAGAAGACATACAGTCTCTGTGATACATGCAACACTACAACACGAGAACAACAGAAGATGCATGTACCAGTAAATGTACAATCCTCATGAAACCATGAAGAGATAATAAGCAGTCATAGAAATAATCAGCATATTTTCAAGGGTGTATCTTCAGTCTGCAGCAAACCACATCACCATAGCTAAGCCACAACTTTGTTCTTTCGACAATCAAGTAATCCGGAAGACCACAAGACCACTTGACCTTTGTTAGAGAGATCTTGATGGTTGTGTTGCATGACCTAGGGAGAGACAGTAGATGGAGGAGTCACATAAGCGAGCAACGACAAAGGCGCCACAGTGGTCGAGCTAGGGTTGCGTAGGGATATCTGGCGAGCAGACACTCGGCGTTATATGTATCCCTCATGTCGACCAGCACCACAGTGGCCTCTCTCTTTCTCCCTAATCAGTGTCGTTGACTCCTCTTCTCCATTCCTCACCTTCATCACCATGTCCTGCCAAATCTTGTTGCATGACCTACTACAGAAAACAACAGCTGTAGAATACCCTGCTACACATCAACCAGGACGATGAACACTAGGGAGGCAATAATGGGAACGAAACTCAAGAATGGACGATCTACTAAAAGACTGTATAGAATACGAAGAGTATCTTGCAAACTGAATATACAGAAACTTAGGAGAAATCAAGACTTGTAAATTAATGGAAGCAGTGGCGGAGCCAGAAAAAAATCGAAGCTTGGGCAAACCATGGAAATAAAAAATAGGCGAGAATCGCAATGCCATATGTAATAAAAATCAAAAGTTTAAAATAACGGGCTATGAGTCTTAGTGGCGACTATTCGCGAACGCTAGAAAAGCTATAGCAAAGCTAAGGCATTTAGCGTTTTCTACAAAACAAGAAAACTTCTAAAAATAAAGGCATCTATAAATATAGAAAGAAATTCAATGATAAAAACCTGTACTGAACTTTAATGATAATTGCCGTAATAAAAAATAGTGCATAATTGCATACTATATACCTAGATCTAACTTTCAAATCCTAATATGAAAATATGTGGGCCTAGCGGGAGAAATACCACTATTTTTAAGTCCTATCTAGCATTTTAGCGTGATTTAGTAAGCTATTAGCGGAAGATTCTACTTTGCGCTAAAAGGACATATTTTTAGTGGGAGTGTTGTGACTTTGCTTTTTAACGAAAAATTGGTGTTCACATTTTCTGAAATTAAGGATTTGATACAGTGATTCAACAACATAAAAGTTTTACTTACTTCCAAGTGGGGAAGTAATCAGCTAGATGAACATATACCATTTTTCCTCAATTCGCTGATTAAAATAAGCAAAGCGGATCACAACTGCCTTGGCCCACTGCGATGTGAGCAGGCGATGGGAGCCGCGCCGCCGCCTGACCTGCAATCTGCAGCAGAGTCTTCAAGCGCCGCACCACCGTCGCTATTGTGTGGCCGGCTGGCCGCGCCCCTGCCTGGCGCCGGCGTAGCTAACAGAGGCAGCCGCCGTGCAGGAACCGAACGGACGAACAGAGCGACGGATCAGTTCCTGGGCGGAATGACCGAATGACTGAACTGGTGGCTTCCTTACTGGTGGCTTGTTGGACTTTTCTGTTGTTTAATTGGGCCAAGGGAGATCTAATATAGGTGAAGCGCTGGATTTGCAGCCCGGGCAAGCAGCTAGCTTATCGCTAATTAGCGCATAATGACAGGACATTTCAACGCTGCCGTACGAGCTCGAGCCCGGGCAGCTGCCCGGGCATGCCGGGCTGAAGCTCAACCCATGAATGGAAGAGAGGACAAGCTTACCTGGCTGGAATGGACTCACAAATGGATGTCAAGCAGATCCCGTGTCCAGCCCCATTGCCAAAGTTCCCAACATAGGAGTGTGCACGAACTTCCAGAAATAACAGCAAATTCAAGAAACGTGGACGATAAATGGAAAGGGGATGAAGACCTGATGGGAGAAAACTGAATAACACACAATCTATATGGAGGATCAGCAATGAAGGAAGCGAAGGGGGAGTAACGCATCTTCATACCATGGGAGACGGGACATACGGCAGAGCTAAATCGTGATTAGGCCACCGCGAGGAACGACTATTAAGAAGGTAACGGATGTTAGGAATAAGCACTCCGTACGCCACACAACCGTATACGTGTAGTATACGTATGTGTCTGATGTAGTAGTCCGGGTAGGAGTAGAGTTCTAATCCTAGTCGGTTAGCATCAGCTCATTGCCTAGCATATATATATGCGTGTACGCCCCTTGTAAGCACCACCGTGAGTTGTGAAGAATCAATACAAAGGTGTGATACGCCACCTGTTGCTATCCAAAGGATTCTTGTGTTGTGCTAGCTAGAAATCAGCCGATCGGTGCTAGCTGGTTACGTACATAGACGGAGGTAAATCGTCTGTGTGCATCGTGGAGGGATACCGTGTACGTGGATCGTCGTCTCACCAGAAATCGCTTGGTCGTCTACGTCGGAAAGTACTCGACGTACAGGTGCTGTGCTTGGTACCAGAACGGCGAGAGTACTGCCGGGTCTGGGTCAACAATTGGTATGAGAGCGGCGAGAGTACTGCCGGGTCTGGGCCAACAATTGGTATCAGAGCCTCGTGGAGAATCTCCTAGTAACGGGAGGTCATGACGAAGGAGGTGGGCGAGTATTCCGGCGCCGCGGCACCGGTGTCGACGTAGTACCCGCGGTACATCCGCGACAACTACACGGTGTGGGCGACCACGATGTAGTGGGCGCTCGAGTCCAACGAAATCTGGGAAGCTGTCGATCCCGGTGGCGATGAGTTCAAGAAGGGCCCGTCGATGTACTGCAAGGACCGACAGGCACTCACGGCCATCTGCTCAGTGATGCCGATGGACGTGAAGCAGCACATGATCTCGAAGAAATCTGCAAAGAAAGCGTGGGAGACGATCAAGACGCTAAATCTTGGTCACGAGCGCGTCCGTGAAGCGGCCTTACAAACATGGCCGAGGTAAAGAGCACGTCGTGCTTAGGGGGTGATTGTTAGGAATAAGCACTCCGTACGCCACACAACCGTATAAGTGTAGTATACGTATGTGTCTGATGTAGTAGTCCGGGTAGGAGTAGAGTTCTAATCCTAGTCGGTTAGCATCACCTTATTGCCTAGCATATATATATGCGTGTACGCCCCTTGTAAGCACCACCGTGAGTTGTGAAGAATCAATACAAAGGTGTGATACGCACCTGTTGCTATCCAAAGGATTCTTGTGTTGTGCTAGCTAGAAATCAGCCGATCGGTGCTAGCTGGTTAGAGCATCTCCACTCGTCCCCCCGAGGAGGCCTCCGGCGAGCGTTTTTTCCATCCGGACGGCGTAATTCGGCCCAGTCGCGCCCCCGGTTCCTCGTTTTCGTCCGGATTTGGGCCTAAATTCATCCGGCGATCCCACGCCCCCCCGGCCCCCCGGGGAGCGCTCGGGGACTCCGGACGAGTGAAAAGCGGGGAAGGGCCCGATCTGTCGGTGACTCGACGCACGAACCCCACCGCCACGTCGCTCAAAATCTCCCCCACCCCTCGTATCTCTCTCGCCGCCGGAACCACCCCGCCGGCTTGTTGCCCAGATGCGCCGCCACTCCTTCCCCACCTGCCTATATTCCGCCGTGTTTGGACGACGGCCTATCTGGCTGCTCTTCCGGCGGCCTGTTTTCCGGCCTGCTTGCTCGTCGTCGCTCGCGGCTCGGGTTGCCTCGACCACGCCCGTCAGGTGTTCGTCCATTTGCCTCGCCGGCCATGGACTCGGACGAAGAGGAGGAGCGAGATGTTCGTCGAGCTTATGCAAGAAGAGATGGCAGCAGCCGCTCAAGACGACGAGCACATGATGATCCTTGGTTGCTTGGCAAGCATGTACGCCGGACTGGCACCTCGTCGGCGTGGTGGGTCGGCACGAGGTCGCCGGAAGTGCAAGCCGAGACAGCGAATGGAGGGCTACTGCATGTTGTACTGTTATCGCCGAATTTGTTTCAGCAATTTTCGTCCTCTTGTTTGCCGAACTTGTTAAATTTTATGTTGAATTTGTTTGAAATATGTCAAATGGTCGAGGTTGGGGGTTTCCTGCCGGGGGGACGGCTGGAACTTCGGCGCTCCCCACGCCAAATCTTCATCCAATCCGGACGAAAATTTCGCCGGATTTGGGCGTGGGGAGCGCCAACGAGTGGGGATGCTCTTACGTACATAGACGGAGGTAAATCGTCTTAGTGCATCGTGGAGGGATACTGTGTACGTGGATCGTCGTCTCGCCAGAAATCGCTTGGTCGTCTACGTCGGAAAGTACTCGACGTACAGGGGCTGTGCTTGGTACCAGAACGGCGAGAGTACTGCCGGGTCTGGATCAACAATTGGTATCAGAGTGGCGAGAGTACTGCCGGGTCTGGGCCAACAACGGAAGGGAGTAATGACCAAGCTTTCTCATCTTATTATGCCGTCGCCACCGGCATGTGTTGCGTCGGTTCATTACGAAGAGAGAGGCTCTGTATGTTGGGCCTGGAGAGCAGCAGCTCGCAATGAACAAAGAAGATACATGCAGATTACCAACTGGACCGTCAAAGTACCACGCGGTTCACCGTTTCTCGGCCCGGTTCATGAGATGACGTTTAGATCAATTTTGGGAGTAGCAGCCCATTAACGTTTGCATGGCCGCGATGCTGTGAAAAGGCCGCAGAGGAGTGGCCCAAGAGACGGCCAACAAGCCTGAATTGAAGCGATCGGTCGTAGTCAGAATTTGGTTACGGGCAGTTCGGGACTACTGTGCAGAGGAAGACCGTTAGATGAGCCTATCGGACGGCTCAGGTCTTTAAATTGCTGTGGAGGCTTCTAGTTAGACCCATTTTACTGTTACTTAATTTCCTCCTCGAAATATACATTTTCCCCGCTTTGTAAATAAAACAACCACATTCATACATAGTTCAATTCAAATGCAAGTCAAAAATTAAAAAAAATCTGCCGGGACACCAACACAAGCATCCCCAATTGACGAAAAAGAAGGTAACGATACAACTTCACACTGTAGAGCAACTCAAAGGCTAGACTGAGTACATAAATGACGACCCGCCAGTAGAAGATCCTGGAGCATGTCGTCTAGCCGGCCCATGTATCGCTGCCTATAGAGTTGGTACCGCTGCTACAAAAAGAACAAGAATTTGAACACACAGTCAGACTACTGTTTTAAAAATGCACGCTCGATAACCATCTTGTTGTGACAATAGTCCATAAAGTCCAGGCATCACTATGGACACTAATCACAAGACGAACCTCCTCATATCAGTATGGTTTGCTTGCTCTCCTAGGAACTTGTCCTAGGGCCCCTCTCAAGCAAAGAAGAAGATATGTTTACACCTGTATTCATTGATCTGGCCGAAGTGTCATGTTTTGGAAGGCTCCGCCTATGAATTGCATTGGGCGACTCATTCCTAGAGATTACCGGATCGGATGGGATTATGTCGTGTGCTATCGTGTTTTTCTGACCGTTTTGGTTTCAGAGGGAGTGATGCAAAGCTATGTAGTCTGTTGCCATCCCGGGACATGTCTTTAGTTCGATGGTGATCTCAGTGGTGGAGAATGATAGATCTAGGGACTAGTAATGGTGGTTCGAGTCCTGGTAGAGATGAGGGTTGGCTTTGTGATTCGTGACTTGGAGCAGCGGTGTCGGCAAGTGGGAGCGATAACACAAGAGAAGTTTCGAGTCTACCTTAATTGGTTGTGATTGGCAATGATCTTGTTGAAAGCATTGTTTTGAGGCGCAGACCTTTTGCAGGGTGAAAACCTATGATCTATGATCAGTGCGATAACGATGCTTGTGCATTGTTCCCATCTTGGAGGTGTTGCTTTTGGAGAATATGATTTTTTTTGTGATGTCTTGCTGGTGTTTGGTCTGCTGCTACAAGGAAGTGATCACCATAGCAGGACTTTTCTTTTATTCTTTTTTGTTGTTGTGTGCATCTGTATTGCCAGTAGAGCATTGTGTTGTTGCAGAGGCTTGGTTTAATTGGTATGTTCACGATATTAACTAGATGATACCCCGCGCGTTGCTGCGGGACACCTATGAAAACACAAATGAATACAACTAAACTGTTTTTTTATCGGGAGAATGGATTGACAAAGCTTTGTACCTGAATTGTTTTTATATTCATATAAGAAGCATGAGTTGACAAACTATTCATAGTGTCAAAAAAATGTACATATTCCTCAACGAATTTATGGGTATATCAATCCTGCACTTCCCAAATGCATATGGAAAGAAACTTGTCTAAGAAATTGTCAGTAGAAATAACTATGGAGAACCTACATCTCTGTTTCTATTCAATACCGTCATGGCCTGAACCATGGCAAAGAAAAAATTTCCATGTTCTGTTTTAGGAAATAACTGATAATCCACCTAGGATTCAAAATGAATCTGGGATAATAGATGAACACATACTTGTCTAAACTAAACTATGTATTTATATAAGCATGCTAATGGTGATAGTATCATATCATTTCTTATGTAGATAATACATTACGGTCATCATAGAATTTGTAGTGAACACAAAAATAGTCATGTCAGAACAGCAAGATTCAAAAGAAATAGCAGATATTGCGTGGGTTTACCTATACATATATCCACAATTGATTATTAGCCGTCAAACTATGTGTAAGATGTGAATTCCATGAACGACACCATACAAACAGGAAAATTCAGATACAAAAGACATATTGTGCAAACATGGTCATATAATTCACACCTGAAGCACATATCTGCATATACATGTATCCACAATTGATTATTAGCCGTTAAAATATATGTAAGCTGTGTATTCCGTAACATCAAACAACCATGAAAATTTATATATAAAATAGACATATATTGTGCAAATGTGGTCATATAATTCACATATGAAGTATATGTGTTGTGTATCCGATTTAACTCGTATCATATACTGTACAAACATTGTCATATAATTCACACCTGAAGTACATGTATTGTGTAGCCAAGTTAATTCGTATGTATACAGAAGAACTTAGCAAAGATGTACCAGAAATATTATAACAGAACAATTCAGTCTTCATTACCAACCATGCTACTGGATAGTTCCAAGGTGAATATACAGCCTGCTAAATTAATAAACTTGTTAACCAAGCTTTGATAGTATCGTCAACCATAGAAATAACAAACATCAGAAGTGATTGCATGTCCAGGCAGGATTAATAGACATATAAGATGAATTGATGAAATCAATGCCTTAAAGGCCTTCAGAAATTCAGATTACAGGATATATGAACACAAAGAATAAGGAAAATACATACTGATGAATTGGATATCCCTTTGTCCGTATATATAGCAACCAAATATGCCCTGCAGAATTTGTCCACATCAGCTGCAGAACCAGTACTACGTGGCAACATGTTGTTTCAGACCTAGAGAATTAGCCACCCAAAATCCAAATGGTCTGCAGAAATTAAATGGAATTGCTTAGTTCCATGAGTATGCACACAAATAGAATCAAAGAACCATGACTTCATAAGCATGCAGCCGGCCGGCTGAGAACATGAGGACACAATAAGCAATAGTTGGAGAGATCAGAGTATTCAGATCCGTTAGTAACTGTGTTATGTGAAGGGAAGACATGAGGTAGGTAGAGAGAAGATACATGAGTAGAGGGCTTCCGTCCTTTCTCGTACGCCGCCTCCATGAGTACCGTATCCATGCGCGTGGTCGATCCTTACACCCATGAAATTAATCGCGGGCTGGTGGTGTGCCAATAAATCCAAAGAAATCTTCAGGTAGTAGATCAAGAAGCATCAAAATCCAAAGAGATCGGGTGGCGCAGAGGTTGCAGTAGACAGAATCGATCCAATAATATCGGGTGAAGGAGAAAAACATGGAGCAGATATCCATCCGGAGCTTGACCTGTCAGATTTGGAAGACATATTCAGGCATTGAAAAAAATAAAGAAGGAATTAGAATGGTTGAAGCGTATAGCAGCATCAGCATGGCCTCCTTTTTAAGCTGGAGACATCAGCGACGAATGACTTCCATTGAGCGGTTTCTAGTCGTGATTCCTGGAATTTGTGAGCCGTTTTTAGCAGCATTTGTGGCAAAGAGTATTGACAAGGGGTTCAGGGTATGAAGACTGGTGGACGCGAATCAACTTACTTGAATATTGCAGGAAGGGGGAAGACAGGAGTCGGGAGGAAGAGAGGCGACGGGGTGAGGGAAAGAATCGACCAGATCCATCGCTTAAAAAGCTTTACAAAGCAGAGCGACTCCATCGTTACTCTTGCATTTACTCGGCGTAGAAGACGAGAAGAGAGAAATCATGGTCGTGCAGAAGATGAAGAGCAACAGATGCCAAAGAAATCAATCGGGAAGGGGAGTGGCACGGCCAAGATCTAGAAAAAAAAGAACGGATGATGACCACCAGCACATGAAAGAAAAGTCCCTTTAACCGGGCCAAGTTGGAAAAATACGTGACCAAGTGCGGCACCGGAAAAAACGATGACGTGGCTTCATGAGAGGCTAGCAAAATCAGCTAGTGGGGTCTTCTATTTAGAGATAAAAGATATATTCCCTTTATCGAAAAGGAACTTCCCAAGGTCTAGGGCATGCAAGCTAGGCCCCAAAGCCTCATGAACAAAGCTTCATAGAAAGCGGGTAGCGGGATCGTTAAACATGATGTTGGTCACAGACTCTGGGACCACACAAAAAGAACACGTGCCATTACCTAGCCTGTGTCGCTTCGTGACCTCAACACCCGAAGGTAATCAATCCCGAAGCAACTTCCACATGAAAGATCTTATTTTAAAAAATTAAGGCAAATGTGATCTAAATAGGACCCTTGAGACCACGCAGAGGGGATGTACAATTCATGGAGGGCACTCTTAATATGGCCCGGCATGCAGACGTGTGGTAAATATCTCCGAGGGTGATATGTAAAACGACACAATATTTCGAGCGTCCGACCGTGACTATGGAAGGCTGGCCCGTAGCACATTACAAGTTGTAGTTTCCTCTGGACCTAAGGTCCATCGGACCGGAATATCTCACATTCCATTATGGGCCACTGCGACCACCCGAAGAATCGGATCTGAGAAAATCGCAAAATTTCCCAAATCGACCCATAAGGGCTGCCTAACAATCCATTAGTCAAGCTAGAATATGGTACCCTATCCATTTTCTATGGAGTGGTTAATCCCTAGTCTAATCTCATGCTTTATGTCTTGGATGGATCTCCGAAACCGAGACCCCTCCCGATGGTCACACGCCATGAGCGGGCGTCCCGGGAGGTATTTTCTTTTACAACTTGTAGTCACAAACCCTCTTCACCATTAAGGATCTGCCAAACATATCTTAGCATTAGGTCCACCACATGTGTCGTGATGCCAAGATACATATGCCCCCAAGATCCTTGGGGCGCACAAATCAACACATTTTACGATGTTGACTTTCGTTGTCCATTGCACATATGCCGGGAGAAGCATGGAAGCTCCTTTAAGAAGTTGCAATGCTCCCACTACGAAAGGATACGACCCCATGATGTACATGCGAAGGCTAGAAACTCATAAGTCGATGAGGATAGTCTTACTCCCTTTGGAGGTAAACCTCCCTCTACACGAATCGAACTTTGACTTAACCCGTCATAATATTTAGTCTAGATCTTGGATAATGATCCTACTATCTCGGACCAACATCCCCAGGTAACTAACATTGAAGAAAGATAACCTGCAATGAATATTATCTCTTGTCCTTTGTTGTTCCTCAGAGGAATACCACATGATCACAACCTCACTCTTATCGAAGTTGATTTTGAGCCCTGACATGGATTCGAAGTATAGGAGGAACTTGAGATTAATAATTTCAAGTTCTACACCATCCACCATGATCATGGTTGCATCCACATACTAGAGGTGGATAAGGTGCCATAACACACTAAAAATGCAGCCAGAATTCTTAGCCTTCTCTAAGATATATGCAAGGGCATCAACTGCAGAGTTAAAGAGTAGGGAGAAATAGGACTGATGCGTGCAGTTAACACACATCCGTTGGGAACCCCAAGAGGAAGGTGTGATGCGTACAGTAGCAAGTTTTCCCTCAGAAAGAAACCAAGGTTTATCGAACCAGTAGGAGCCAAGAAGCACGTTGAAGGTTGATGGCGGCGAAGTGTAGTGCGGCGCAACACCAGGGATTCCGGCGCCAACGTGGAACCTGCACAACACAACCAAAGTACTTTACCCCAACGTAACAGTGAGAGTGTCAATCTCACCGGCTTGCTGTGAACAAAGGATTAACCGTATTGTGTGGAAGATGATTGTTTGTGAAGAACAGTAAAGAACAATTATTGCAGTAGATTGTATTTCAGATGTAAAGAATAGGGCCGGGGTCCACAGTTCACTAGAGGTGTCTCTCCCATAAGATAAATAGATGTTGGGTGAACAAATTACAGTTGGGCAATTGACAAATAAAGAAGGCATAACAATGCACATACAAATATCATGATGAGTACTATGAGATTTAATCAGGGCATTACGACAAAGTACATAGACCGCTATCCAGCATGCATCTATGCCTAAAAAGTCTGAAGGGGGAGCCGAGGGGACCCGAGGTGGGCCCACCTCATAGGCCGGCGCGGCCCAAGGCTTGGCCGCGCCGCCCTGTGAGGAGGGGGCCCATAGCCCTCTCTCGCCTCCTTTTCTTCGCGTACGTCTTCGTCCCGAAAACCTAAGCTCCAGAGGATAGTCGCGAAGAGTCACAGCCGCCTCTGGGGGGCGGAGAACACCAGAGAGAAAAGAGCTCTCCGGCGGGCAGGAATCCGCCGGGGAAATTCCCTCCCGGAGGGGGAAATCGACGCCATCGTCACCGTCATCGAGCTGGACAACATCTCCATCACCATCGTCATCATCATCATCATCATCACCGCCATCTCCACCGCTGCACCTCATCACCGCTGTAACAATTCGGGTTGGATCTTGATTGTTTGATAGGGGAAACTCTCCCGGTGTTGATTTCTACTTGTTATTGATGCTATTGAGTGAAACCATTGAACCAAGGTTTATGTTCAGATTGTTATTCATCATCATATCACCTCTGATCATATTCCATATGATGTCTCGTGAGTAGTTCGTTTAGTTCTTGAGGACATGGGTGAAGTCTAAATGTTAGTAGTGAAGTATGGTTGAGTAATATTCAATGTTATGATATTTAAGTTGTGGTGTTATTCTTCTCGTGGTGTCGTGTGAACGTCGACTACACGACACTTCACCTTTATGGGCCTAGGGGAATGCATCTTGTACTCGTTTGCCAATTGCGGGGTTGCCGGAGTGACGGAAACCTGAGCCCCCGTTGGTATATCGATGCAGGAGGGATAGCAGGATCTCAGAGTTTAAGGCTCGTGGTTAGATTTATCTTAATTACTTTCTTGTAGTTGCGGATGCTTGCAAGGGGTATAATCACAAGTATGTATTAGTCCTAGGAAGGGCGGTACATTAGCATAGGTTCACCCACACAACACTTATCAAAACAATGAAGATTAATTAGCCATATGTAGCGAAAGCACTAGACTAAATTCCCGTGTGTCCTCAAGAACGTTTGGTCATTATAAGTAAACAAACCGGCTTGTCCTTTGTGCTAAAAAGGATTGGGCCACTCGCTGCAATTATTACTCTCGCACTTTACTTACTCGTACTTTATTCATCCGTTACATCAAAACCCCCGAATACTTGTCCGTGAGCATTTACAGTGAATCCTTCATCGAAACCGCTTGTCAACACCTTCTCGCTCCTCGTTGGGATCGACATTCTTACTTATCGAAGATACTACGATACACCCCCTATACTTGTGGGTCATCAAGACTATTTTCTCGGCGCCGTTGTCGGGGAGTGAAGCGCTATTGGTAAGTGGAATTGGTAAGGGAAATTTCTACCGTTTGTGCTGATTTTATTTCTCGCTTGCTGCTATAATTCATTATGGAGAGATCTTCTCTTGAGTGTTTATTTGGGAAATCTACTACTACCGCAAAGGTAGTGGATGAGGCGCCGGTAAGGAAGAAATACCATACAAAATACCTATGAAAATTATTGAACGTGTAGTGGGTAACCGTTATACAGGGGATGGAACTGTCCACCCTGGAGATCATTTACTTTTCTTACATGAATTATGCGGTTTATTCAAGTGTGCAAGTATTGCTATGGATGAAGTGAGGAAGAAACTATTCTCTATATCGCTGTCTGGTAAAGCGGCGCATTGGTATAAATTACTGGATAATGGGGATTCTCTTGAATGGAATGATATTGTGCCCCGGTTTTATTCTAAGTTCTATCCTCCAAGTGAGATTCACAAAGATCGGAATCACATATATAATTTTTGGCCTCATGAAGGAGAGAGTATTGCCCAAACGTGGGGGAGATTGAAGTCTTTAATGCTCAAATGCCCCATTCATGAGCTTCTCGGTAATATTATTATTGATAATTTCTATGCAAGACTTTCTTTTCAAGACAAGACCTTGCTGGATACTTCTTGTTCCGGATCATTTACACGCAACAAGGAAGAGTTTAAAAGGGACCTTCTTAATCGGATCCAAGAAAATACCGAAGGATGGGAGAACGACAAGGATAGAGAATCGTGTATAAATTATGATTATAAATGCATTGAAGCTTTTATGGATACTGATAAATTTCGTAATATGAGTGCTACTTATGGTCTTGATTCTCAAGTTGCTGCAAATCTTTATAAAGCTTTTGCCTCTCATTATGAATTTCCAAAGAAGAACTTTGATAAGTATCATGAACCGTATAAAGATAAAATTGATTCATCTATAAATAAATGTGTTGTAGTTGAAACTGTTGATCATGTTATTCCTGAAGCTTATATTGACAAAACTCCTTTCCGTGCTAAAATGAAGGAGTACTCTGTTATAAATAGTGCGGTTCATAAAAGTGAAAAGAAACCTATAGAACCTGAAGAACAAATAAAAGTTGAACCTCGTCGTTGCAATAATTAAAGATCTTGTGACTCGAAAATGTGGAGGATGGTCATATTATTTTCTCGTGAAGATGCCTCCAATATTGTTTCGCATCCTAATAAGTCTAGGAAAGCTAGTGTTCCTATGCTATCTCGTTAGAATTGGTGATCATTGTTATTATGGTTTATGTGATATTGGTGCAAGTATTAGTGCTATTCCTTATGAGCTTTACACGGAGATTATGCACGAAATTGGTTCTTGTGAACTTGAAGATATTGATGTGGTTATTCGGCTGGCTAATAGAGAAACTATCTCTCCAATTGGTATTGTTCGAGATGTGGAAGTTCTATGTGGTAAGATTAAATATCCTGCTGACTTTTTGGTACTTGGTTCTGCTTCTAGTAAATATTGTCCTATTATTTTTGGTAGACCTTTTCTAAATACTTGTGGAGCTATTATAGATTGCAAGAAAGAGAAAATTTTGACTAAATTTGCTGGTGAATCTTATGAGTTTAACTTCTCTAAATTTACCAAAACTCCTTATAAAATTGATTCGCCTAATAGTGATTTTAAAGTTGAACAAGTGTGCATCTATTGCTCTTGCTCCTAGTAATCCTTTGCAGCAACATTTGGAGAATAGTGAGAGTGAAGTTTTTAGGGAAGAAAGAGATGAGCTTGATGAGATTTTCCTTCGTCAACCTATTCTTAAACATGACTTGCCGGTTGAAGATCTAGGTACAACACCACCACCAAAGGAAGATCTTGTCTTTGATTTAAAACCATTGCCTGATAATCTTAAATATGCCCATATTGATGATAAGAAAATATATCCTGTTATTATTAGTTCTAAGCTTTCAGAGTTTGAAGAAGAAAGGTTATTGGAAATATCGAAGAAACACCGAGGTGCTATTGGCTACACTCTTGATGACTTGAAGGGGATTTCTCCTCTATTTGCCAACACGCCATTAATATGGAAGATGATGCAAAGCCTCGTTGTTGAACCTCGGCGTCGTCTAATTCCTAAGATGAAGGATGTGGTAAGAAATGAGGTATTAAGACTCCTTGAAGCCGGTATTATATATCCTATTGCCGATAGTAGATGGGTTAGTCCCAGTGCATTGTGTTCCTAAGAAAGGAGGAATGACTCGTTGTGCCTAATGATAATGATGAGCTCATACCTCAAAGAGTAGTTGTAGGGTATAGAATGTGCATTGATTTTCGAAAAGTTAATAAGGTTACTAAGAAAGATCATTACCCTTTACCATTTATTGATCAAATGTTAGAAAGGTTGTCTAAAAATACTCATTTTTGCTTTCTTGATGGTTATTCTGGGTTTTCACAAATTGTTGTTAAAACTAAAGATCAAGAGAAAACCACTTTCACTTGTCCCTATGGAACTTATGCTTATAGGCGTATGCCTTTTGGTTTATGTAATGCTCCTACTACTTTTCAAAGATGCATGTCTGCTATTTTTCATGGCTTTTGTGAGAGTATTGTAGAGGTATTCATGGACGATTTTTCCGTCTATGGAAATTCTTTTGATAATTGCTTGCGGAACCTTGATAAAGTTTTGCGAGAGATGTGAAGAAACTAACCTTGTTCTTAATTGGGAGAAATGCCACTTTATGGTTAATGAAGGAATTGTATTGGGACATAAAATCTCCGAGAGAGGTATTGAAGTTGATAGAGCTAAAGTTGAAGCCATTGAGAAGATGCCCTATCCTAGGGATGTTAAAGGTATTCGTAGTGTTCTTGGTCATGCTCGGGTTTTATAGGAGGTTTATTAAAGACTTCTCCAAGATTTCAAAGCCTCTTACTAATCTTCTTCAAAAAGACGTACCTTTTGTTTTTGATGATGATTGTAAGGAAGCTTTTGAAACTCTAAAGAAAGCCTTAACAACTGCCCCTATAGTTGAACCTCCTGACTGGAACTTACCATTTGAAATTATGTGTGATGCTAGTGATTTTGTTGTAGGCGCTGTTGATACGTCTCCGACGTATCGATAATTTCTTATGTTCCATGCCACATTATTGATGATATCTACATGTTTTATGCATACTTTATGTCATATCTATGCATTTTCCGGCACTAACCTATTGACAAGATGCCGAAGAGCCAGTTGTTGTTTTCTGCTGTTTTTGGTTTCAGAAATCCTACAAAGGAAATATTCTCAGAATTGGACGAAATCAACGCCCAGGGTCCTATTTTGCCACGAAGCTTCTAGAAGACCGAAGAGGAGACGAAGTGGGGCCACGAGGCGCCGCCACAACAGGGCGGCGCGGCCTGGGCCTTGGTCACGCGGCCCTGGCGTGTGGGGCCCTCGTGTGGCCCCCTGACCTACCCTTCCGCTTACTTAAAGCCTCCGTCGCGAAACCCCCAGTACCGAGAGCCACGATACGGAAAACCTTACTGAGACGCCGCCACCGCCAATCCCATCTCGGGGATTCAGGAGATCGCCTCCGGCACCCTGCCGGAGAGGGGAATCATCTCCAGGAGGACTCTTCACCGCCATGGTCGCCTCCGGAGTGATGAGTGAGTAGTTCACCCCTGGACTATGGGTCCATAGCAGTAGCTAGATGGTCGTCTTCTCCTTATGTGCTTCATTGTTGGATCTTGTGAGCTGCCTAACATGATCAAGATCATCTATACGTAATGCTATATGTTGTGTTTGTCGGGATCCGATGGATAGAGAATACTATGTTATGTTGATTATCAATCTATTACCTATGTGTTGTTTATGATCTTGCATGCTCTCCGTTATTACTAGAGGCTACGGCCAAGTTTTTACTCTTAACTCCAAGAGGGAGTATTTATGCTCGATAGTGGGTTCATGCCTCCATTAAATGCAGGACGAGTGACGGAAAGTTCTAAGGTTGTGGATGTGTTGTTGCCACTTGGAAGGGGTTCGGATGATCTTTGGATAGCGGTCTATGTACTTTGTCGTAATGCCCAATTAAATCTCACTATACTTATCATATCATGTATGTGCATTGTCATGCCCTCTCTATTTGTCAATTGCCCGACTGTAATTTGTTCACCCAACATGCTATTTATCTTATGGGAGAGACACCTCTAGTGAGCTGTGGACCCCGGTCCATTCTTTTACATTAAATACAATCTACTGCAATACTTGTTCTACTCGTTTTCTGCAAACAATCATCATCCACACTATACATCTAATCCTTTGTTACAGCAAGCCGGTGAGATTGACAACCTCACTCGTTTCGTTGGGGCAAAGTACTTTGGTTGTGTTGTGCGGGTTCCACGTTGGCGCCGGAATCCCCGGTGTTGCGCCGCACTACATCTCGCCGCCATCAACCTTCAACGTGCTTCTTGACTCCTACTCGGTTCGATAAACCTTGGTTTCTTACTGAGGGAAACTTGCTGCTGTACGCATCACACCTTCCACTTGGGGTTCCCAACGAGCGTGTGCTTTACGCGTCATCAAGCTAAATTTCTGGCGCCGTTGCCGGGGACCTGAAGAAAAGTTACACCACAAAGATTTCTATCTCCCACGTTCAACTACACGCCAGCAGTAAATTTCTGGCGCCGTTGCCGGGGAGATCAAGACACACTGCAAGGGGAGTCTTCACAATCCAATCTCTTTACTTTGTTTTTGTCTTGCTTTATTTTATTTACTACATTGTTTGCTGCATTATATCAAAACACAAAAAAATTAGTTGCTAGCTTTACTTTATTTACTGTCTTGCACTCTATATCAAAAACACAAAAAACAAAATTAGTTACTTGCATTTATTTTATCTAGTTTGCTTTATTTACTACTGCTAAAATGGGTACTCCTGAAAATACTAAGTTGTGTGACTTCACTAACACAAATAATAATGATTTCTTATGCACACCTATTGCTCCACCTGCAACTACAGCAGAATTCTTTGAAATTAAACCTGCTTTACTGAATCTTGTTATGAGAGAGCAATTTTCTGATGTTAGTTCTGATGATGCTGCTGCCCATCTCAATAATTTTGTTGAACTATGTGAAATGGAAAAGTATAAGGATGTAGATGGTGATATTATAAAATTGAAATTGTTTCCTTTCTCATTAAGAGGAAGAGCTAAAGATTGGTTGCTATCTTTGCCTAAGAATAGTATTGATTCATGGACTAAATGTAAAGATGCTTTTATTGGTAGATATTATCCTCCCGCTAAAATTATATCTTTGAGAAGTAGCATAATGAATTTTAAGCAATTAGATAATGAACATGTTGCTCAAGCATGGGAGAGAATGAAATCTTTGGTAAAGAATTGCCCAACCCATGGATCGACTACTTGGATGATCATCCAAACCTTTTATGCGGATCGAACTTTTCTTCGCGGAACCTATTGGATTCAGTCTGCTGGAGGTACCTTTATGTCCATCACTCTTGGTGAAGCAACAAAGCTTCTCGATAATATGATGATTAATTACTCTGAATGGCACACGGAAAGAGCTCCACAAGGTAAGAAGGTAAATTCTGTCGAAGAAACATCTTCCTTGAGTGATAAGATTGATGCTATCATGTCTATGCTTGTGAATGATAGGACTAATGTTGATCCTAATAATGTTCCGTTAGCTTCATTGGTTGCTCAAGAAGAACATGTTGATGTAAACTTCATTAAAAATAATAATTTCAACAACAATGCTTATCGGAACAATTCTAGTAATAACTATAGGCCATATCCTTATAATAATGGTAACGGTTATGGTAATTCTTATGGGAATTCTTACAACAATAATAGGAACACACCCCCTGGTCTTGAAGCTATGCTTAAAGAATTTATTAGTACACAAACTGCTTTTAACAAATCTGTTGAGGAAAAGCTCAATAAAATTGATATTCTTGCTTCTAAGGTTGATAGTCTTGCCTCTGATGTTGATCTTTTGAAATTGAAAGTTATGCCTAATAAGGATATTGAAAGTAAAATTGTTACTACAGCAAATGCCATCCAAGTTAGAATTAATGAGAATATAAGATTAATGGCTGAATTGCATGCTAGGTGGGAAAGAGAAGAAAATGAAAAACTAGCTAAAGAGAATAATGTAGCTAAAGTTTGGACTATTACCACCACTAGTAATGTTAATGCTCCACATGTTGCTGCACCTCCTACTAATAATGGTGAAAGAATTGGTGTTGGCAATGTTTCTACTTCTAATGCAAAGCCCGCAAAGCTGCCGGAAACCGCTAAAACTGCTGAAACTGCTCGTGATAAAACTGCTGAAATTTTTTCCAACATTGGGGATGATGATCCCATTGCTGTAGATCATAATGGTTTAGACTTTGATGATTGCCACATCTCTGAAGTTATAAATTTCTTACAAAAACTTGCTAGAAGTCCTAATGCTAGTGCTATAAATTTGGCCTTTACATAACATATTACAAATGCTCTCATAAAAGCTAGAGAGGATAAACTAAAACTTGAAACTTCTATTCCTAGGAAGTTAGAAGATGGTTGGGAGCCCATCATTAAGATGAAGGTCAATGACTTTGATTGTAACGCTTTATGTGATCTTGGTGCAAGTATTTCGTTATGCCTAAGAAAATTTATGATATGCTTGACTTGCCACCATTGAAAAATTGTTATTTGGATGTTAATCTCACTGATAATGCTAAAAAGAAACCTTTGGGGAGAGTTGATAATGTTCGCATTACCGTTAACAATAACCTTGTCCCCGTTGATTTTGTTGTCTTGGATATTGAATGCAATGCATCTTGTCCCATTATATTGGGAAGACCTTTTCTTCGAACTCGTTGGAGCTATCATTGATATGAAGGAAGGTAATATTAAATATCAATTTCCTCTCAAGAAAGGTATGGAACACTTCCCTAGAAAGAGAATGAAGTTACCTTTTGATTCTATTATTAGAATAAATTATGATGTTGATGCTTCATCTCTTGATAACACTTGATACACACTTTCTGCGCCTAGCTGAAAGGCGTTAAAGAAAAGCGCTTATGGGAGACAACCCATGTTTTTACTACAGTACTTTATTTTATATTTGAGTCTTGGAAGTTGTTTAATACTGTAGCAACCTCTCCTTATCTTAGTTTTGTGCATTGTTGTGCCAAGTAAAGTCGTTGATAGTAAGGTTCATACTAGATTTGGATTACTGCGCAGAAACAGATTTCTTTGTCGTCACGAATCTGGGCCTAATTTTCCGTAGGTAACTCGGAAAATTATGCCAATTGACGTGAGTGATCCTCAGATATGTACGCAACTTTCATTCAATTTGGGAATTTTCATCCGAGCAAGTCTGGTGCCACTTTAAAATTCGTCTTTACGAACTGTTCGTTTTGACAGATTCTGCCTTTTATTTCGCATTGCCTCTTTTGCTATGTTGGATGAATTTCTTTGATCCATTAATGTCCAGTAGCTTTGTGCAATGTCCAGAAGTGTTAAGAACGATTGTGTCACCTCTAAACATGTAAATTTTTATTGTGCACTAACCCTCTAATGTGTTGTTTTGAGTTTGGTGTGGAGGAAGTTTTCAAGGATCAAGAGAGGGAAATGATGCAATATGATCAAGAAGAGTGAAAGCTCTAAGCTTGGGGATGCCCGGTGGTTCACCCCTGCATATTTTAAGAAGACTCAAGCGTCTAAGCTTGGGGATGCCCAAGGCATCCCCTTCTTCATCGACAACATTATCGGGTTCCTCCCCGAAACTATATTTTTATTCCATCACATCTTATGTGCTTTGCTTGGAGCGTCGGTTTGTTTTTGTTTTTGTTTTTGTTTGAATAAAATGGATCCTAGCATTCATTGTGTGGGAGAGAGACACGCTCCGCTGTTGCATATGGACAAATATGTCCTTTGGCTTTACTCATAGTATTCATGGCGAAGGTTGAATCTTCTTCGTTAAATTGTTATATGGTTGGAATCGGGAAATGCTACATGTAGTAATTCTAAAATGTCTTGAATAATTTGATACTTGGCAATTGTTGTGCTAATGTTTAAGCTCTTGCATCATATACTTTGCACCCATTAATGAAGAAATACATAGAGCTTGCTAAAATTTGGTTTGCATATTTGGTCTCTCTAAAGTCTAGATAATTTCTAGTATTGAGTTTTGAACAACAAGGAAGACGGTGTAGAGTCTTATAATGTTTACAATATGTCTTTTATGTGAGTTTTGCTGCACCTAGGTTCATCCTTGTGTTTGTTTCAAATAACCTTGCTAGCCTAAACCTTGTATCGAGAGGGAATACTTCTCATGCATCGAAAATCCTTGAGCCAACCACTATGCCATTTGTGTCCACCATACCTACCTACTACATGGTATTTCTTCGCCATTCCAAAGTAAATTGCTTGAGTGCTACCTTTAAAATTTCCATCATTCGCCTTTGCAATATATAGCTCATGGGACAAAATAGCCTTAAAAACTATTGTGGTATTGAATATGTACTTATGCACTTTATCTCTTATTAAGTTGCTTGTTGTGCGATAACCATGCTCCTGGGGACGCCATCAACTCTTTGTTGAATATCATGTGAGTTGCTATGCATGTTCGTCTTGTCTGAAGTAAGGGCGGTTTTCATAATCAAATGGTTTGTGTATGCATACTGTTAGAGAAGAACATTGGGCCGCTAACTAAAGCCATGAATCATGGTGGAAGTTTCAGTTTGGACATAAAACCTCAATCTCTTATGA
Source organism: Lolium rigidum (assembly GCF_022539505.1). Taxonomy (NCBI): domain Eukaryota; kingdom Viridiplantae; phylum Streptophyta; class Magnoliopsida; order Poales; family Poaceae; genus Lolium; species Lolium rigidum. Next base: position 43,955,299 of record NC_061514.1, on the reverse strand, counting down.
GAATATTAACTGTTGAATGCTTAAGCATTAAAAGAGGAGTCCATTATCTGTTGTCTATGTTGTCCCGGTATGGGTGTCTAAGTTGAAGAATGATCAAAAGCGAGAAATCCAATGCGAACTTTCTCCTTAGACCCTTGTACAGGCGGCATAGAGGTACCCCTTTGTGACACTTGGTTGAAACATATGTCATGCAATGATAATCCGTGTTAATCCAAGCTAATTAGGATAAGGTGCGGGCACTATTAGTATACTATGCATGAGGCTTGCAACTTGTAAGATATAATTTACATGATACATATGCTTTATTACTACCGTTGACAAAATTGTTTCTTGTTTTCAAAACCAAAGCTCTAGCACAAATATAGCAATCAATGCTTCCTCTCTGCGAAGGGCCATTCTTTTACCTTTTATGTTGAGTCAGTTCACCTATTTCTCTCCATCTCAAGAAGCAAACACTTGTGTGAACTGTGCATTGATTTCTACATACTTGCATATTGCACTTGTTATATTACTTTACATTGACACTATCCATGAGATATACATGTTATAAGTTGAAAGCAACCGCTGAAACTTAATCTTCCTTTGTGTTACTTCAATATCTTTACTTTGATTTATTGCTTTATGAGTTAACTCTTATGCAAGACTTATTGATGCTTGTCTTGAAGTACTATTCATGAAAAGTCTTTGCTTTATGATTCAGCTTGTTTACTCATGTCATTACCATTGTTTTGATCGCTGCATTCATTACATATGCTTACAATAGTATGATCAAGGTTATGATGGCATGTCACTCCGAAATTATCTTTGTTATCGTTTACCTGCTCGGGACGAGCATGAACTAAGCTTGGGGATGCTGATACGTCTCCGACGTATCGATAATTTCTTATGTTCCATGCCACATTATTGATGATATCTACATGTTTTATGCATACTTTATGTCATATCTATGCATTTTACGGCACTAACCTATTGACAAGATGCCGAAGAGCCAGTTGTTGTTTTCTCGTTGTTTTTGGTTTCGGAAATCCTACAAAGGAAATATTCTCGGAATTGGACGAAATCAACGCCCGTGGTCCTATTTTGCCACGAAGCTTCCGGAAGACCGAAGAGGAGACGAAGTGGGGCCACGAGGCGCCGCCACAACAGGGCGGCGCGGCCTCGGCATGTGGGGCCCTCGTGTGGCCCCCCGACCTGCCCTTCCGCCTACTTAAAGCCTCCGTCGCGAAACCCCCGGTACCGAGAGCCACGATACGGAAAACCTTACCGAGACGCCGCCGCCGCCAATCCCATCTCGGGGGATTCAGGAGATCGCCTCCGGCACCCTCGCCGGAGAGGGGAATCATCTCCCGGAGGACTCTTCACCGCCATGGTCGCCTCCGGAGTGATGAGTGAGTAGTTCACCCCTGGACTATGGGTCCATAGCAGTAGCTAGATGGTCGTCTTCTCCTTATGTGCTTCATTGTTGGATCTTGTGAGCTGCCTAACATGATCAAGATCATCTATCCGTAATGCTATATGTTGTGTTTGTCGGGATCCGATGGATAGAGAATACTATGTTATGTTGATTATCAATCTATTACCTATGTGTTGTTTATGATCTTGCATGCTCTCCGTTATTAGTAGAGGCTCTGGCCAAGTTTTTACTCTTAACTCCATGTAACATCCCTGTTTTAGCAAACACTAATTAGGAGTTGTTTGTGCATCATGAGCATCATATAAAATGCATTAGGAAAAATTTGCATTTCAAATAAAGTGGAAAACAAAAATGTACGCAAACCTTCCTCTATTTTAAATTCTCCCAAATAGTTTCAAACCTTGAAAACCAAAATATGTGGAACCTCAAATACATGAGAAGGGCCACTAAGTATTTTACATAAAGTTTAGAGTTATTCCCTAACTCCAAAAGGTTACAAAATAGAGAAACAATATTGTTCTAGCCCTGTTTTTAAAATTTCCAGGAAAACCCCAAACTCCAAGGGGCTTTTTACAAAATCATATTTGTCTTCTACCTCAAGCACATGCGTGTCCAGCGCTGAGGCCGCCGACGGCCACCTCCTGCTTCTCCTGGCGAGAGGATGAGGACGCCTCGTCCTCCCTCCTCTCTCCCCCGATCTCACTTCCCCCCCTGGCGCCCTCCTTCCTCTCTCTCTCTCTCTCTCTCTCTATGCACAGGAGGCCGAAACCCTAGCCTACGCAGACCTCACCGGCGCCGCCGTCTCGGGCCTCCCCGTGCTCGTCCGAGCGGCCCAGGAGAAGCGCCGCGATGCCCTCATCCTTCCCCGCCAACCGGTGCGGGCCGACGCGCCCGAGTCGCGCCAATCGGGCTTCGTCCCCGACGCCGGCCACCACCGTTCGTCGTCGATTTCTCCGCCGTCCGGCCTCCATTCGTCTCGCCGTCACCTCCCTCGCGCTGCCGGTGAGCTGCCGGTGCTCCGGCGCCCCTCCGTTCTCCCTCTCGCCCTCTCTAGCGCCCCCGCCTCGCTGACCCGTGCCCGGCCGCCGCGCTGCTCAACGCCGGCGCCGCTCCGGCGACCTCCTTCGGGCGGCGCCACCACCCCTCGACTTGCCGCCCCGGCGCGCGTCTAACGCGCCTGGTCACGCGACCAGGGGCGCCCCGTAGCTGCCGCGCCGCTCGCCACTGCCGCCGGCCGCCGTGGTCAACCACCGGCGATTGACCCGGTGGGACCCGGCCGTCAGCCCTTTTTCTTTTTATAAAATGTTTTCTGTAAATAAGAAATCCCTGACAGGTGGGCCCCAGTGTCAGGATTTTAATCATTTCGTAAATGTTTTATTAATTAATAAAACCCTGACGAGTGGGTCCGACTGTCAGATATTTAACATTTTCCAGAAATTCCAGAATTTGAGTAAAACTTGTATAATTCATAACTTATTCATTTTAAATCAGAAAAATGTGTATAATATATCAAAATCTTAAGAAAAATGAGATCTACACTTTAGTATCAAAACCATGCATTGTTAAACAACTTTTAACCCTGTCCTTAATAGAAGAACAAATGATCCATTTTCTTTAATATGCGGGGTTTATGGAATTGCAAAGTATTATGCATTCCAACCCTATTTAAATTGATGAGCATGTTATAGGATCACTTTCATTACTATTAACATGGCATATCATCATCCTTGAGTGCGCATTGCATTATGCCATGTATTGAATGTTATTTCTCTCTTTCTAGTATTTGCTTCTTCGCGACCGATAGAGCACGAGTCCGAGACGATGAAGATCGACAACACCGAAGGTCAATAATTGTCCATCGACAAACAAATCAAGTACAAGATTATCGAAGATCCACTTCGGTTTGTCAGGGACAAAGGCAAGCCCTAGCCTGGTTCATATATGTTTTCGAAATGCTTTTACTCTGGTTCCTACATATTGCATACGATTCAACTGTCTTTTATCGATAGGTAGAGTTCTCCTATCAATTGCATGTTCCACCCTTGTAGCCTCAAATACCCGATCCACTTGCTCCTAGCATAACTAGGTTTGGCATGTGTGCATCGCTAGAGCCTTTATCTCTTTATGCTTAGCCATGCTTAGTTTGTTACGCTATTACTCCGGTCTTCGGATCTGGAGCCTTACAATGAAATGAATCTAGCATGACAGAGTTGACGTGGTAAGTATAGAGATGTTGTTAAACATGATTAAAGGCTCGGACGAGAGGCCACATTGGGATGTGGTGGGTTGTTTCGTTTCGCCGACCCTAGGATGCGAGTTCTCGCCTCTTGAACCAAGACCGAGCGTACAACCACACGAGGCCCTATTATGGTACCCTCTCGACTCACTAACTTGCCTAGTAGATTCCATGAGTCACATAGTTTGCGCGTTATTTGGTCATATGCATTGAAAATGTTTGTGAAAAGGTGCATAGCATACAGGTAGGTAAGCGTGGCCGTGGTGGCTGGGGTTAGAGTCCCCGGAGAAACCCACCTCGCCTCACATCGTTAAGGACCGACTTCGGGACTTGACCCGTTACGGCGGAACAATCCTTAGCGCGTGACTCATGGTCTCGGCGACGAGCAAGGTAAAGGTCGTGGTCAACCACCCTCTGCCGGCTTTCCAAGGAAGAGAGCTTATAGCTTGGCATTAAGAGTCGGTTGGTACGTGTGGGTAAAGTTGTGCACCCTGCAGGGTTAAATCTTTTCGAAAAGCCGTGTCCACGGTTACGGACGACTTGGGAACGGACGTGGAGATCATAGAAAACATGAACTTAATCGTAAAACTTTGCAAACAATGTGTGTTTACGGATACCTTCTCCGGGTTGTTGAGGGGGTCATCCGAGGATAGTGGTTTGAGCTGATGAAGATTGGTGGATACAATATGATGATCAATAAAGATAAAGATATCGATCTCTTATCCCCTTTTAAAGGTTCTAAGTAGTCGAGCTTCTCTTCTCTCTTATCTTACAAAGGAAAATTGGCTTTACGCAAAAGAAGCTCCACAGAAAGCCCGCATACCCGCTTTGCTAAAAGGTTGTACTAAGTCTTGCTGAGTCCCTGTACTCAGCTTTGCATGCTCTTGTTTCAGAAGAAGTCGCTCCAACAGATGGTGGTTTCTAGTCGATATCGACGAGTAGCTTGGGGTTCCCAGGTGGCAGCTTGGAATCTATGGGCTGGGACGTCGCCGTTATGCTCCTGGCCTCTTAGGCCTTTTGCTATCTTGCTATGTCTAATAGCATAACTTTGCTTCCGTTGATTGATGTATGTCGAGTCGTTGACCTCTGCTTGTAATACTTTGGTTCTTCGCTCGGTTATGAGCTTGTATTACTTCTTGAGTCGTAGAGTCACTGTTGTGTTACCGATTCTCTCACTGTAGTCTCTCGAGCTCTAGGTTAGGTTTATGTCAGACGAAGATCTGGTATTTGTCTAACCCTGATCCTTCGGGGGTGCCACAGGTTTTGGTATCAGAGCAGGACTGCCTGTAGGAAGCCCTTTCTACTGGTCGATGTTGAGTCTAGTGTTTTTTAAAACTATTTGAAAGGTAAAAGTATTTGCGAAAATCTGATTAGGCTTCTTTTTACTCCTTATCTGGTATCACTCTAATTCTAAGGTGCCTTACCTTGTGTTGGTTTGAAAGTTTTTCTATCTTTTCTAGTCTTTCAAACTTAGGTGCCTCAAGGGCATGTCGTTTCTAAACCAGTTGACCTAGTGCAGAGTTTTCTAGAGTCGTGTGTGTTCTGTGCTTCCTCTTTGTTTTGTTTTGTTTCAACAGAGAGATTCCTTTCCATCTTGATCTCTCTATTTTGTGGGTTCCACATCATTCTGTTCTCGGCTTCGAGGTTTCCTTTCGCCTTGAATGCCTCCTTTCTATTTGCGTGGTACTTTGGAAGCTATGCATGTCTTCTAGAAGCTACATAGTGATCACTACCTCAGCAGTGTCCTCTGTGTCACTCATCTAGTGGTTACTCCTTTCTCTCAGTTTTAACCCTTGGACTTGAACCGAAGGTCCCCGATTGTGCTGGATTCAAGTGTTTGAATCTTAGTACATGAAGCTGGCCTTTAACCCAAGATCCATGCCATTAAACACTGGTGTTAATGTTCAAACATTACATCGGGATGGCTAAATTCAAATCGTTCTAGCCTTCAAGCTTGTGGTTATTGTCGTGTTGAATTGCGGCAATAAAGATCTTTCCCTTCCACTAGCTATCGCAGAGGTTCTATCATTGAACCAAATGGACCACGATAAGAGTTCTCTTTGTCAGTCTCACATCTATGCCTGTAACTCCGCCACACCTCCCTTTTTGAGCATGAGTTTCACAAAAGTGTTAACTTGTGCATCTACATCTCAGGAATTCTGATCCTGATTGTGTCCCTCCTCTTTAGTCGCTTTCCGACCTTGTCTGCTAGTTAGCAGCCAAGTTGTAAATGTGCATTGGTGTTCTTCAGTGTATATTACTCTTGTGGTTCGTCAGGACATTCCACTTCGATATGTTAGGAGAAACAAACTCCAGTACCTTGTCCATTTCTAGGACTTGGTCAAAGTTTTGTAATCCGCAGATTAAGAGGCCTCGTTAGCTTCTATTCCGTTCTACCTTAGAGTATCACCCTCTTTTATATCATGAGGTCGTGCGGAGTCTCATGGCCTTATTGATGAAGTGATTCTCTTATATGTCTTTACTCGCCCTTCCTCCGAGCTGTCTGTGCTTGGGAATGACGGGGTTTGCATATTGATGTGGCAATCGGTGATTCTTAGCAATTCTAATTGTTTTGAACTCCAAGGACATTGATGTCATCCTTAACGTGGTTGGTTCGCCAATCACTAATCCAAGCTTGATTGTGCTGCCAAGTTCATTCGTTCAGGCGCACATCTTTGGTCAAAGAGTTAGGTTAATGCCAAAGCTCTCAAGACCATATCGTGTTTCTTTGTAAAACAAGTTTCCCTCTTGAATTCAGTGATATACCGGTGGTTTGTGATATTCTGGATGTCTTTCTAGGTGCATCACCATGTTGTTACATGACCGTGTTGTCGAGTTCATGAGTACGTTGGTTCGTTGAACTACTTCTTTCTCCAAGAAACTGTACTGGATACCCTGGACTAGTTGATTGAGCTTAATCAACAACTTGGAGAGTTGAAAGACAAGAGCTCTATCCAACCTGATTCATCTTAAAGGGATGTCTAGTTCTGTTTGTGTTGAAGTCAGGAAGTATCTCCTTTATGGATATGCTATCTTTCCCATATTTGATTTGAGTTTGGGCTATCGTCAAATCAAACTCAGTTCCAAGGACTATCTTGATGATGTTTATATTCATGGTGTCTTGTCTGAGTATACCTTCATGTCCTTTGATCTGACCAATACTTTTGCCGAGTTCATATAGAATATGAGTTCCTCATTGGAGTATCTTGATAAGTTTGTTATTGAGCCCATCGATGACATTCTTATTTCCTCCATGCTTAAAGAGATTCATATTGAACAGATGGCACTAATATTGGAAACTTTTGAGAACCATCTTTGTGTTATCATGAAGTATGTGTTCTGGATGTTGGAAGTGACCTTCTCTGGTACACGTGCACTTGCTGAAAGATGTCGCCGTGGATCCGAGTAGAGTTCCCTTTCCTTTCCTCGGGAATCATCGCAGGTCGGTCATGCATGTGCGGAATATTCTTGAGATGGCAGGTTGTTACCTCCATTCCTTGAAACGTTCATCTATGCACACTAAGCCACTGACGGGTTTGTTCAAGAAAGAAAAGAAGCTTAAGAACTTCAAAACCTTCTTTGATGTCCCCATAAGGACACACTTGTGTTACATTGCAAGTTCATATGCACGCAATTGTCTTCGACAGTTGCAACCATATGTATTACGCAATCTAGCTCAATCCTTTGGAGCTTGACATTGTAGTCCATATCTTGAGAATCTATCGACTTTACCTTGGTGGTAACTGTTGAAAATCTTCAATTCGGACATGCTGAGTCTGAAGTATCTTTACACCTAACCTAAGCTGAATCTCAAGCGGCAATGATGGTTCGTGTTTCTCAAGGATTTTTGGGATAGGTCTGCTTGTAAATCCGGCAAGATTGATGTCGTGGTTAACACAATTAGTCGGAAGACCTAAAGTAAGATCCTTGAAGTAACAAGAATAACCACTCTCCATAAGGATCTTGTGCGGCTTATTCTAGGAGTTGCCCTTATGATGTCTTTCTAAATTCTGAAATCCGACCTTCACTTGATGACCTATTGAAGGCTAGTCAATAGCCTAAAATTGGTGTTTAGAACATCAAGGAGAACATTACAAGCAGTGTTGCTAAATGTCTCTCGGTCAATCCCTTGAAATCATTTCTCCGGTGACAACAACTTCGTTCGGAGAAATTTCACTCCCCGCTGATCCTTACCTGAAATTCTAATCAATTCACACGTTGTGTGAATTCGTCAGCCATCTATGGTTCCCATCCTTTTGAATACATTTCAATCATTTCATGTATCCGTGCCCGAAGAGTGACTATGATTTTGAAATCCAAAGTTTCTCTGGTTGGCAATCATTTGTACTTCCACGAGTCACCCTCTCTAACAGTGCCTCTTCATGGTAACCAAGACAATCTAACTCCTCGCTATCTTGTCCTTCGTATTCTTGTAAAGCGTGGAGAAATTGTCTACCAAAACTTGAAACTTCTTCCGTCTCCTCTGTTACCTTGATGTGTTTCATGTTTGTTAGCTCAAGAGTTGTTTTCAAACACTCCTTCCATGAGTTGACCATGAGATACTCGATCTTTTAGAGATCCTTCGTTCTAGAGTTATTCCCTCTTTCCTTTAGAGTGAAGAAAGCGAAATGAAGAGCTCTTCATGGTGATGTGGGTCAACTTCTTCAAAGAAGATCATCGTGGTATCAACAAGCTTGTTGAAGACCGGTGTAGTCCTTGTTACCTTCTCTTTTCCTACTATAGGAATCTCGGGGACGAGATTCTTGTAAGGGGGATAGAGTTGTAACATCCCTGTTTTAGCAAACACTAATTAGGAGTTGTTTGTGCATCATGAGCATCATATAAAATGCATTAGGAAAAATTTGCATTTCAAATAAAGTGGAAAACAAAAATGTACGCAAACCTTCCTCTATTTTAAATTCCCCCAAATAGTTTCAAACCTTGAAAACCAAAATATGTGGAACCTCAAATACATGAGAAGGGCCACTAAGTATTTTACATAAAGTTTAGAGTTATTCCCTAACTCCAAAAGGTTACAAAATAGAGAAACAATATTGTTCTAGCCCTGTTTTTAAAATTTCCAGGAAAACCCCAAACTCCAAGGGGCTTTTTACAAAATCATATTTGTCTTCTACCTCAAGCACATGCGTGTCCAGCGCTGAGGCCGCCGACGGCCACCTCCTGCTTCTCCTGGTGAGAGGATGAGGACGCCTCGTCCTCCCTCCTCTCTCCCCCGATCTCACTTCCCCCCCTGGCGCCCTCCTTCCTCTCTCTCTCTCTCTCTCTATGCACAGGAGGCCGAAACCCTAGCCTACGCAGACCTCACCGGCGCCGCCGTCTCGGGCCTCCCCGTGCTCGTCCGAGCGGCCCAGGAGAAGCGCCGCGATGCCCTCATCCTTCCCCGCCAACCAGTGCAGGCCGACGCGCCCGGAGTCGCGCCAATCGGGCTTCGTCCCCGACGCCGGCCACCACCGTTCGTCGTCGATTTCTCCGCCGTCCGGCCTCCATTCGTCTCGCCGTCACCTCCCCTGCGCTGCTGGTGAGCTGCTGGTGCTCCGGCGCCCCTCCGTTCTCCCTCTCGCCCTCTCTAGCGCCCCCGCCTCGCTGACCCGTGCCCGACCGCCGCGCCGCTCAACGCCGGCGCCGCTCCGGCGACCTCCTTCGGGCGGCGCCACCACCCCTCGACTTGCCGCCCCGGCGCGCGTCTAACGCGCCTGGTCGCGCGACCAGGGGCGCCCCGTAGCTGCCGCGCCGCTCGCCACCGCCGCCGGCCGCCGTGGTCAACCACCGGCGATTGACCGGTGGGACCCGGCCGTCAGCCCTTTTTCTTTTTATAAAATGTTTTCTGTAAATAAGAAATCCCTGACAGGTGGGCCCCAGTGTCAGGATTTTAATCATTTCGTAAATGTTTTATTAATTAATAAAACCCTGACGAGTGGGTCCGACTGTCAGATATTTAACATTTTCCAGAAATTCCAGAATTTGAGTAAAACTTGTATAATTCATAACTTATTCATTTTAAATCAGAAAAATGTGTATAATATATCAAAATCTTCAGAAAAATGAGATCTACACTTTAGTATCAAAACCATGCATTGTTAAACAACTTTTAACCCTGTCCTTAATAGAAGAACAAATGAACCCTTTTCTTTAATATGCGGGGTTTATGGAATTGCAAAGTATTATGCATTCCAACCCTATTTAAATTGATGAGCATGTTATAGGATCACTTTCATTACTATTAACATGGCATATCATCATCCTTGAGTGCGCATTGCATTATGCCATGTATTGAATGTTATTTCTCTATTTCTAGTATTTGCTTCTTCGCGACCGATAGAGCACGAGTCCGAGACGATGAAGATCGACAGCACCGAAGGTCCATAATTGTCCACCGACAAACAAGTCAAGTACAAGATTATCGAAGGTCCACTTCGGTTTGTCAGGGACAAAGGCAAGCCCTAGCCTGGTTCATATATGTTTTCGAAATGCTTTTACTTCTGGTTCCTACATATTGCACACGATTCAACTGTCTTTTATCGATAGGTAGAGTTCTCCTATCAATTGCATGTTCCACCCTTGTAGCCTCAAATACCCGATCCACTGCTCCTAGCATAACTAGGTTTGGCATGTGTGCATCGCTAGAGCCTTTATCTCTTTATGCTTAGCCATGCTTAGTTTGTTACGCTATTACTCCGGTCTTCGGACTGGAGCCTTACAATGAAATGAATCTAGCATGACAGGTTGACGTGGTAAGTATAGAGATGTTGTTAAACATGATTAAAGGCTCAGACGAGAGGCCACATTGGGATGTGGTGGGTTGTTTCGTTTCCGCCGACCCTAGGATGCGAGTTCTCGCCTCTTGAACCAAGACCGAGCGTACAACCACACGAGGCCCTATTATGGTACCCTCTCGACTCACTAACTTGCCTAGTAGATTCCATGAGTCACATAGTTTGCGCGTTATTTGGTCATATGCATTGAAAATGTTTGTGAAAAGGTGCATAGCATACAGGTAGGTAAGCGTGGCCGTGGTGGCTGGGGTTAGAGTCCCTGGAGAAACCCACCTCGCCTCACATCGTTAAGGACCGACTTCGGGACTTGACCCGTTACGGCGGAACAATCCTTAGCGCGTGACTCATGGTCTCGGCGACAGCAAGGTAAAGGTCGTGGTCAACCACCCTCTGCCGGCTTTCCAAGGAAGAGAGCTTATAGCTTGGCATTAAGAGTCGGTTGGTACGTGTGGGTAAAGTTGTGCACCCCTGCAGGGTTAAATCTTTTCGAAAAGCCGTGTCCACGGTTACGGACGACTTGGGAACGGACGTGGAGATCATAGAAAACATGAACTTAATCGTAAAACTTTGCAAACAATGTGTGTTTACGGATACCTTCTCCGGGTTGTTGAGGGGGTCATCCGAGGATAGTGGTTCGAGCTGATGAAGATTGGTGGATACAATATGATGATCAATAAAGATAAAGATATCGATCTCTTATCCCCTTTTAAAGGTTCTAAGTAGTCGAGCTTCTCTTCTCTCTTATCTTACAAAGGAAAATTGGCTTTACGCAAAAGAAGCTCCACGTGAAAACCCGCATACCCGCTTTGCTAAAAGGTTGTACTAAGTCTTGCTGAGTCCCTGTACTCAGCTTTGCATGCTCTTGTTTCAGAAGAAGTCGCTCCAACAGATGGTGGTTTCTAGTCGATATCGACGTGTAGCTTGGGGTTCCCAGGTGGCAGCTTGGAATCTATGGGCTGGGACGTCGCCGTTATGCTCCTGGCCTCTTAGGCCTTTTACTATCTTGCTATGTCTAATAGCATAACTTTGCTTCCGTTGATTGATGTATGTCGGGTCGTTGACCTCTCGCTTGTAATACTTTGGTTCTTCGCTCAGTTATGAGCTTGTATTACTTCTTGAGTCGTAGAGTCACTGTTGTGTTACCGATTCTCTCACTGTAGTCTCTCGAGCTCTAGGTTAGGTTTATGTCAGACGAAGATCTGGTATTTGTCTAACCCTGATCCTTCGGGGGTGCCACACTCCAAGAGGGAGTATTTATGCTCGATAGTGGGTTCATGCCTCCATTAAATCTGGGACAGTGACAGAAAGTTCTAAGGTTGTGGATGTGCTGTTGCCACTAGGGATAAAACATTGATGCTATGTCCGAGGATGTAGTTATTGATTACATTACGCACCATACTTAATGCAATTGTCCGTTGTTTGCAACTTAATACCGGAAGGGGTTCGGATGATAACCTCGAAGGTGGACTTTTTAGGCATAGATGCATGCTGGATAGCGGTCTATGTACTTTGTCGTAATGCCCAATTAAATCTCACTATACTTATCATATCATGTATGTGCATTATCATGCCCTCTCTATTTGTCAATTGCACGACTGTAATTTGTTCACCCAACATGCTATTTATCTTATGGGAGAGACACCTCTAGTGAACTGTGGACCCCGGTCCATTCTTTTACATTAAATACAATCTACTGCAATACTTGTTCTACTCGTTTTTCGCAAACAATCATCATCCACACTATACATCTAATCCTTTGTTACAAGCAAGCCGGTGAGATTGACAACCTCACTCTGTTTCATTGGGGCAAAGTACTTTGGTTGTGTTGTGCAGGTTCCACGTTGGCGCCGGAATCCCCGGTGTTGCGCCGCACTACATCTCGCCGCCATCAACCTTCAACGTGCTTCTTGACTCCTACTGGTTCGATAAACCTTGGTTTCTTACTGAGGGAAACTTGCTGCTGTACGCATCACACCTTCCACTTGGGGTTCCCAACGAAAGTGTGCTTTACGCGTCATCAGCTGTTCTTGGACAGCGAGTAGATAAAAAACTAAATGTTATTCATTATGCTAGTAAAATTCTTGATGCTGCTCAAAGAAATTATGCTACTACTGAAAAGGAATTGTTAGCTGTAGTCTTTGCTTGTGATAAGTTTAGATCTTATATCGTTGATTCAAAAGTTACTATTCATACTGATCATGCTGCAATTAGATACCTTATGACAAAGAAAGATGCTAAGCCAAGGCTCATTAGATGGGTACTTCTTTTGCAAGAATTTGATCTGCATATTGTAGATAGGAAAGGTGCCGATAATCCCGTTGCTGATAATTTGTCTAGATTGGAAAATATTGCTTATGATCCCGTTCCCGTTAATGATAGTTTTCCAAATGAACAATTGGCTATAATAAAGGTGAGTTCGCGAGACAGTCCTTGGTATGCTGATTATGCTAACTTTATTGTTTCCAAGTACTTGCCTCCAACCTTTTCAGCTCAACAAAGGAGGAAATTCTTTTATGACTTGAGGCATTATTTTTGGGATGACCCACACTTATATAAAGAAGGAGTGGATGGTATTCTGCGAAGATGTGTTCCCGAATATGAGCAACAAGAGATATTGAGTAAATGTCATGGGAGTGCTTATGGAGGACATCACGCCGGAGATAGAACCGCGCAAAAAGTTCTACAATCAGGTTTTTATTGGCCAACTCTCTTCAAAGATGCAAGGAAGTTTATTTTATCTTGTGATGAATGTCAAAGGGTTGGTAATATCTCCAGACGCAATGAAATGCCTATGAATTATACTCTTGTTATTGAACCGTTTGATTGTTGGGGATTTGACTTCATGGGACCTTTTCCCTCTTCAGAAGGTAACACTCATATACTTGTTGATGTTGATTATGTTACTAAATGGGTGGAAGCTATACCTACAAAAAGTGCTGATGGTGAGACCTCTTTAAGAATGCTTTTAGACATTATTTTTCCTAGATTTGGAGTTCCTAGATATATTATGACAGATGGAGGTTCTCATTTTATTCATGGTGGTTTTAGAAAAACTCTTGCTAAATATGGTATTAATCATAGAATTGCTTCCGCTTATCATCCTCAAACTAGTGGGCAAGTAGAACTATCAAATAGAGAAATTAAATCTATCTTGCAAAAGATCGTTAATAAAACTAGAAAGAATTGGGCTAGTAAATTGAAGGAAGCACTATGGGCTTATAGAATCGCTTATAAAAACCCCATGGGAATGTCACCTTATAAAATGGTTTATGGAAAAGCTTGTCATTTACCTTTAGAACTAGAGCACAAAGCTTATTGGGCTGTTAGAGAACTAAACAAAGATGCTAAACTAGCCGGTGATAAGAGGTTGTTGTAATTAAGTTCTCTAGATGAATGGAGAAGTGAAGCTTATGAAAATGCTAAACTCTTTAAAGAGAAAGTTAAGAAATGGCATGATAGAAGGATTATCAAAAGAGAGTTTAATATTGGGGATAAAGTCCTATTGTATCGGTCTCGTCTCGGATTCTTTGCGGGGAAATTACTCTCGAAATGGGAAGGACCATATGTTGTTGAGGAGGTGTATCGTTCAGGAGCAATTAAAATTAGTTCCCTCCAAGGCAATGCCACACAAGTGGTGAATGGACAAAGACTCAAGCATTATATCTCAGGTGATTCTTATAATGTAGATGTTGATGTTATTCAAGTGGAAACACCAGAGGCTTTCATCAAAGGTCAAATTGACAGCCCTCCAGAACTCGACTTTGAATAGGTAACAGTACAGGTAATAAAAAGTTCGCGATTCACTTTCCGAACAATGTTTTTGCTGTTTTTGGAAAATATGAAAAATTACGAGATCGAAGCGGAGTGGAGGAGGCGCACGAGGAGGTGCCCCCACAGGCCGGCGCGGGCCCCAGCCTGGCCGCGCCGCCCTATGAGCTGGCCGCCTCGTCGCCCCTTTCCGACTCTGGTTCGACCTGGTACTTTCCGTTTGTCATAAAAATTCCTGCTATATAATCCCCCGGACCCCTGGAGGTCCGTATATCGTTTTCTCGACGTGTTTTGTTTCGAGCTGTTTCTGTCAGGATCTATTTTCAATCTAGGAGCACCATGGCCTCCGACAACAAGGGAAAAGGGCCTTCGAAGGAAGAAGTGAAAAGGGTGTCGTCAAAACAAGAGCAACAAGCTGTTGGGAGTAAGCAAATCTTGGTGGGATCTGTTGACACTCGACGTTCTTTCTCTCATAACTTGCAGGGACCCTTACCACCTGCTCTTGGCCTCGACTCTTTCCCTGTGCCTTGGAAGAAGCTCTACGGACTACCGATGAGTTTTGTGGTCAATATCGGGCTCTAAGAAGAGAAGTGGAGATACTCCAGGAGGAGAATTACCGACTCCGTAGAATGCTGGAATATTACTCGATACCCATCACAAAGTCGCCACCGCCAACTTCAGATAACAATGAATCTCTTCGAGTCTTAGTGCAGAATTGCCAAACTGAGAAACTGAAGCTGAAGGAGATCTATAAGAAGTGCGGGAGGAATTCATCACCACCATCGCCAAAGGAGTAATTCATCATCGGTACTGGCATCCCCTTGGTTTGTTCCAAGCTTGGGGGAGTGCCGCGGTATCACATCATCACTACCTTTTACTTTTTATTATCAAGTAGTGTCATATCATGAGTAGGGAAGTTATCATATAAGATGGGTTGCAGTGTGGAAGTATCTCTCCTTTAGTTGATTGTCTATGTATCCCTTGGTGTGAGTTATCGTTATGAAATATTAATGAGAAGTCTTATCATTTACATATTGCACACCTTATTTTAGTTTGCAATTTCTATTATATGATTGATCTTGATTTTAGTTTTGGTACCACTTTGGGAGCATTGAGTAAATCTATTTGGTTTTGGCAAACTTAGCATTGGTCAATAGCAACAACACCTTGAGGTTTAAGTAGAAAAGAGAAATATATATAGTTGTTTCATTGTCTTCCTTTCTTGTTAGCTCATAGCTTATTATTCTGAAGTTAAAATTGTTTGTGCTTACAAGAAAGATGCATGATTGTTTCTATCACATGTATATTCGTTTGTTTCCCTCAACTTTTGTGCTTGCTAATTAACCTTGCTAGCCAAAGACTCGTACCGAGAGGGAATGCTTCTCGTGCATCCAAACCTCAACCCAAACCTATGCCATTTGTGTCCACCATATCTACCTACTACATGGTATTTCTCCGCCATTCCAAAGTAAATTGCTTGAGTGCTACCTTTAAAATTTCTATCCTTTACCTCTGCAATATATAGCTCATGGGACAAATAGCTTAAAAACTATCGTGGTGAAGAATATGTACTTATGTGTCTTATTTCTTAGTAAGTTGCTTGTTGAGCGGTAACCATGTTTTCTAGGGACGCCATCAACTCTTACCTTTGTTGAATATCATGTGAGTTGCTATGCATGTTCGTCTTGTCTGAAGTAAGGGCGGTTTTCACAATCAAATGGTTTGAGTATGCATACTGTTAGAGAAGAACATTGGGCCGCTAACTAAAGCCATGATTTATGGTGGAAGTTTCAGTATGGACAGCTAATCCTCAATCTCTTATGAGAATAATAATTGTTGTTGAATGCTTATGCATTAAAGAGGAGTCCATTATCTGTTGTCTATGTTGTCCCGGTATGGATGTCTAAGTTGAGAATAATCAAAAGCGAGAAATCCAATGTGATCTTTCTCCTTAGACCTTTGTACAGGCGGCATAGAGGTACCCCTTTGTGGCAATTGGTTGAAACATATGCGATGCAATGATAATCTGTGTTAATCCAAGCTAATTAGGACAAGGTGCGAGCACTATTAGTATACTATGCATGAGGCTTGCAACTTATAAGATGTCTTATACATAACACATATGCTTTATTACTATCGTTGACAAAATTGTTTCTTGTTTTCAAAATGAAAAGCTCTAGCACAAAAATAGTAATCCATGCTTCCCTCTGCGAAGGGTCTGTCTCTTACTTTATGTTGAGTCAGTAAACCTATTCCCCTCCATCTTAAGCAAGCATTTGAGTTGTTGCGATCAAACCATTATATTGTGATTTACTTCATCATGTCTTTTATTCTTCCTTGTTTAGTACAAGTTTTATCTGAATGAATATAGCTTTGAAAGTTATCAATGATTACTATGATTGAGTATGCAAGTTTACCATAAGATTTAATATGAAAGCGCTGCTCCATAGATAAGTATAATCTGTTAACTGTTCTCTGACCAAGAACAAAGTTTGCCATCGCCAACTATGATTTCTTATGCACCTTTATTTGTGATTACCTTATACTTGTTTCAAGTTGAGTTATATGAGGAAGTTGTTCACTAGAATGTCTTGTGTGAATGAATATGATGCTTCTTGTCCGTATTTGATTTATCGACTCTTCACTCCATAAACATGTGGTCTTGTTTACCGAGTTCGGCTTCGCTTGGGGACAAGCGAAGTCTAAGCTTGGGGGAGTTGATACGTCCAATTTGCATCACTATTTTATATCATAATTTGCTGTTATTCATTGATATATTTCATATTTGGAAATCATACTTATGTTATTTCATCTATTTTGCATGTTTCATGATTATTTGAGGATCGCGCACCGGAGCCAGGATTCTGCTGGAAAAAGCACCGTCAGAATGCAATATTTCGGAAGATCGACAGTTGACGGAAATTATACGAAAAATCCTATTTTTCCAGATGACAAAGGGAGCCAGAAGGGGGAACCGAGGGGACCCGAGGTGGGCCCACCTCATAGGGCGGCGCGGCCCAAGGCCTGGCCGCGCCGCCCTGTGAGGAGGGGGCCCACAGCCCTCTCTCGCCTCCTTTTCTTCGCGTACGTCTTTGTCCCGAAAACCTAAGCTCCAGAGGATAGTCGCGAAGAGTCACAGCCGCCTCTGGGGGGCGGAGAACACCAGAGAGAAAAGAGCTCTCCGGCGGGCGGGAATCCGCCGGGAAATTCCCTCCCGGAGGGGGAAATCGACGCCATCGTCACCGTCATCGAGCTGGACATCATCTCCATCACCATCGTCATCATCATCATCATCATCACCGCCATCTCCACCGCTGCACCTCGTCACCGCTGTAACAATTCGGGTTGGATCTTGATTGTTTGATAGGGGAAACTCTCCCGGTGTTGATTTCTACTTGTTATTGATGCTATTGAGTGAAACCATTGAACCAAGGTTTATGTTCAGATTGTTATTCATCATCATATCACCTCTGATCATATTCCATATGATGTCTCGTGAGTAGTTCGTTTAGTTCTTGAGGACATGGGTGAAGTCTAAATGTTAGTAGTGAAGTATGGTTGAGTAATATTCAATGTTATGATATTTAAGTTGTGGTGTTATTCTTCTAGTGGTGTCGTGTGAACGTCGACTACACGACACTTCACCTTTATGGGCCTAGGGGAATGCATCTTGTACTCGTTTGCCAATTGCGGGGTTGCCGGAGTGACGAAACCTGAGCCCCCGTTGGTATATCGATGCGGGAGGGATAGCAGGATCTCAGAGTTTAAGGCCGTGGTTAGATTTATCTTAATTACTTTCTTGTAGTTGCGGATGCTTGCAAGGGGTATAATCACAAGTATGTATTAGTCCTAGGAAGGGCGGTACATTAGCATAGGTTCACCCACACAACATTTATCAAAACAATGAAGATTAATTAGCCGTATGTAGCGAAAGCACTAGACTAAATTCCCGTGTGTCCTCAAGAACGTTTGTTCATTATAAGTAAACAAACCGGCTTGTCCTTTGTGCTAAAAAGGATTGGGCCACTCGCTGCAATTATTACTCTCGCACTTTACTTACTCGTACTTTATTCATCTGTTACATCAAAACCCCCTGAATACTTGTCTGTGAGCATTTACAGTGAATCCTTCGTCGAAACTGCTTGTCAACACCTTCCGCTCTTCGTTGGGATCGACATTCTTACTTATCGAAGATACTACGATACACCCCCTTGATGTCTACGGGTGCTTCTATTCTTGTAGACAGTGTTGGGCCTCCAAGAGCAGAGGTTTGTAGAACAGCAGCAAGTTTCCCTTAAGTTGATCACCCAAGGTTTATCGAACTCAGGGAGGAAGAGGTCAAAATATCCCTCTCATGCAACCCTGCAACCACAAAGCAAGAAGTCTCTTGTGTCCCCAACACACCTAATAGGTGCACTAGTTCGGCGAAGAGATAGTGAAATACAAGTGGTATGAATGAATATGAGCAGTAGTAACGGCGCCGTGAAAAGTGCTTGTCTGGCGTGCGCTTGATGGTAGTAATATTGCAGAGCAGTATAAATGCAGTAAAACAAGTAAACAAGCAGCGATAGCGATATTTAGGAACAAGGCCTAGGGATCATACTTTCACTAGTGGACACTCTCAACATTGATCACATAACAGAATAAATAAATAGATGCTAGACTCTACACCCTCTTGTTGGATGATGAACACCACTAACCGTGTAGGATTACACGAACCCTCAATGCCGGAGTTAACAAGCTCCACAATATTCAATGTTCATATTTAAATAACCTTAGAGTGCATAACAGATCAACATAACCAAACCAAGTACTAACATAGCATGCACACTCGTCACCTTCACGCTACGAAAGGAGGCATAGATCACATCAATACCATCATAGCAATAGTTAACTTCATAATCTACAAGAGATCACAATCATGGCCTACGCCAAGTACTACACGATGCACACACTGTCACCATTACACCGTGCAGGAGGAATAAACTACTTTAATAACATCACTAGAGTAGCACACAGATATATTGTGATACAAAACACATTGCAATCATAAAGAATAAGCACTTCACTATGCCATTCATAATAGTGAATAAGTATTCTGTGAAATATAGCCTAAGAGACCCACACGGTGCACACACTGTCACCTTTACACACGTGGGACAAGGAGTCTCCGGAGATCACATAAGTAAAATCCACTTGACTAGCATAATGACATCTAGATTACAAGCATCATCATATGAATCTCAATCATGTAAGGCAGCTCATGAGATTATTGTATTGAAGTACATAGGAGAGAGATAAACCACATAGCTACCGGTACAGCCCTTAGCCTCGATGGAGAACTACTCCCTCCTCATGGGAGACAGCAGCGTTGATGAAGATGGCGGTGGTGTTGATGGAGAAGCCTTCCGGGGGCACTTCCCCGTCCCGGCGGCGTTCCAGAACAGAGACTCCTGTCCCCCAGATCTTGGCTTCGCGATGGCGGCGGCTCTGGAAGGTTTTCTCTGGTTTCGTCGAACGTGCTAGGGTTTTCGCGATGGAGACCTTAAATAGGCGGAAGGGCAGCCTCGGAGGGGTCCTGGTGGGCCCACACACTAGGGGGGCGCGGCCCCCCCTCTGGCCGCGCCAGGGTGTTGTGTGGGGCCCTCGGGGCTCCCCTCTGGCGGCTCTCGGGTGTTCTGGAAGCTTCGTCCAATTATAAGACTCTGGGCGTTGATTTCGTCCAATTCCGAGAATATTTCCTTACTAGGATTTCGAAACCAAAAACAGCGAGAAAACAACAAGCCGGCCCTTCGGCATCTCGTCAATAGGTTAGTTCCGGAAAACGCATAATAATGACATAAAGTATGCATAAAACATGTAGATATCATCAATAATGTGGCATGGAACATAAGAAATTATCGATACGTCGGAGACGTATCGGCATCCCCAAGCTTAGTTCCTGCTCGTCCCGAGCGAGTAAACGATAACAAAGATAATTTCTGGAGTGACATGCCATCATAACCTTGATCATACTATTGTAAGCATATGTAATGAATGCAACGATCAAAACAATGGTAATGACATGAGTAAACAAATGAATCATAAAGCAAAGACTTTTCATGAATAGTACTTTCAAGACAAGCATCAATAAGTCTTGCATAAGAGTTAACTCATAAAGCAATAAATCAAAGTAAAGGTATTGAAGCAACATAAAGGAAGATTAAGTTTCAGCGGTTGCTTTCAACTTATAACATGTATATCTCATGGATAATTGTCAACATAGAGTAATATAACAAATGCAATATGCAAGTATGTAGGAATCAATGCACAGTTCACACAAGTGTTTGCTTCTTGAGGTGGAGAGAGATAGGTGAACTGACTCAACATAAAAGTAAAAGAAAGGTCCTTCAAAGAGGAAAGCATCGATTGCTATATTTGTGCTAGAGCTTTTATTTTGAAAACATGAAACAATTTTGTCAACGGTAGTAATAAAGCATATGTATCATGTAATTTATATCTTACAAGTTGCAAGCCTCATGCATAGTATACTAATAGTGCCCGCACCTTGTCCTAATTAGCTTGGATTAACACGGATTATCATTGCATGACATATGTTTCAACCAAGTGTCACAAAGGGGTACCTCTATGCCGCCTGTACAAGGGTCTAAGGAGAAAGTTTGCATTGGATTTCTTGCTTTTGATCATTCTTCAACTTAGACACCCATACCGGGACAACATAGACAACAGATAATGGAATCCTCTTTTAATGCTTAAGCATTCAACAGTTAATATTCTCATAAGAGATTGAGGTTTTATGTCCAAACTGAAACTTCCACCATGATTCATGGCTTTAGTTAGCGGCCCAATGTTCTTCTCTAACAGTATGCATAGTCAAACCATTTGATTGTGAAAACCGCCCTTACTTCAGACAAGACGAACATGCATAGCAACTCACATGATATTCAACAAAGGTAAAAAGTTGATGGCGTCCCCAGAAAACATGGTTACCGCACAACAAGCAACTTAATAAGAGAAAACATGGTTTCGCGACGAAGACTCTATGTAGGCGGAAGGGTAGGTCAGGGGGCGTCACGAGGGACCCACACAACAGGGCCGCGCGGCCAGGGGCTGGGCCGCGCCGCCCTACTGTGGCGTCGCCTCGTGGCCCCACTTCGTTTCCTCTTCGGACTTCTGGAAGCTTCGTGGAAAAATAGGCCCACGGGCGTTGATTTCGTCCAATTCCGATAATATTTCCTTACTAGGATTTCCGAAACCAAAAACAGCAGAAAACAAGAATCGGCTCTTCGGCATCTCGTCAATAGGTTAGTTCCGGAAAATGCATAATAATGACATATAATGTGTATAAAACATGTGAGTATCATCATAAAAGTAGCATGGAACATAAGAAATTATAGATACGTTTGAGACGTATCAAGCATCCTCAAGCTTAGTTCCTACTCGCCCTCGAGTAGGTAAACGATAACAAAGATAATTTCTGAAGTGACATGCTATCATAATTTTGATCAATACTATTGTAAAGCACATGAGATGAATGCAGCGATTCGAAGCAATGATGAAGATAATGAGTAAACAATTGAATCATATAGCAAAGACTTTTCATGAATGGTACTTTCAAGACAAGCATCAATAAGTCTTGCATAACAGTTAACTCATAAGCAATAAATTCTTAGTAGAAAGCTTTGAAACAACACAAAGGAAGATATAAGTTTCAGCGGTTGCTTTCAACTTCAACATGTATATCTCATGGATAATTGTCAACACAAAGTAATATAACAAGTGTAATAGGTAAACATGTAAGAATAAATGCACACAGTTTACACAAGTGTTTGCTTCTAAGATAGAAAGAATAGGTAAACTGACTCAACAATGAAGTAGAAGAAAGGCCCTTCGCAGAGGGAAGCATGGATTACTATTTTTGTGCTAGAGCTTTTCATTTTGAAAACAAAAAACAATTTTGTCAACGGTAGTAATAAATCATATGAGTTATGTATAAGATATCTTATAAGTTGCAAGCCTCATGCATAGTATACTAATAGTGCCCGCACCTTGTCCTAATTAGCTCGGATTAACACGGATTATCATTGCATAACATATGTTTCAACCAAGTGTCACAAAGGGGTACCTCTATGCCGCTCGTACAAGGGTCTAAGGAGAAGGTTCGCATTGGATTTCTCGCTTTTGATCATTCTCAACTTAGACACCCATACCGGGACAACATAGACAACAGATAATGGACTCCTCTTTTAATGCTTAAGCATTTAACAACAGATAATATTCTCATAAGAGATTGAGGATGTATTGTCCAAAGTGAAACTTCCACCATGATTCATGGCTTTAGTTAGCGGCCCAATGTTCTTCTCTAACAATATGCATACTCAAACCATTTGATTATGAAAATCGCCCTTACTTCAGACAAGACGAACATGCATAGCAACTCACATGATATTCAACAAAGGTAAAAGTTGATGGTGTCCCCAGAAGCATGGTTACCGCACAACAAGCAACTTATTAAGAAATAAGATACATAAGTACATATTCTTCACCACAATAGTTTTTAAGGCTACTTTCCCATGAGCTATATATTGTAAAGGCAAAGAATGGAAGTTTAAAGGTAGCACTCAAGTAATGTACTTTGGAATGGTGGGGAAATACCATGTGGTAGGTAGGTATGGTGGACACAAATGGCATAGATTTTGGCTCAAGGATTTGGATGCACGAGAAGAATCCCTCTCAATACAAGGCTAGGCTAGCAAGGTTGTTTGATGCAGACTCAAGTATGAAATGGTGCAGCAAGACTCACATATAAACATATTGTAAGCATTATAAGACTTTACATCGTCTCCTTGTTGTTCAAACACCTCAACCAGAAAATATCTAGACTTAGAGAGACCAATCATGCAAACCAAATTTTAACAAGCTCTATGTAGTTCTTCATTAATAGGTACTAAGTACATGATGCAAGAGATTAAACATGATCTATATGAGCACAACAATTGCCAAGTATCAAATTATTCAAGACATTATACCATTTACCACATGCGGCATTTTCTGTTTCCGACCATATATCAATGAACGAGGTAGTTCAACCTTCGCAATGAACATTAAGAATAGAGCTAAGAACACATGTGTTCATACGAAACAGCGGAGCGTGTCTCTCTCCCATATAAAGAATGCTAGGATCTGACTTTATTCAAACAAAAACAAAAACTAAAGCAAATAGACGCTCCAAGCAAAGCACATAAGATGTGACTGAATAAAAATATAGTTTCATTAGAGAAACCTGATAATGTTGTCGATGAAGAAGGGGATGCCTTGGGCATCCCCAAGCTTAGATGCTTGAGTCTTCTTGAAATATGCAGGGATGAACCACGGGGGCATCCCCAAGCTTATACTTTTCACTCTTCTTGATCATATTGTATCATCCTCCTCTCTTGACCCTTGAAAACTTCCTCCACACCAAACTCAAAACAAACTCATTAGAGGGTTAGTGCATAATTGAAAATTCATACATTCAGAGGTGACATAATCATTCTTAACACTTCGGACATTGCACAAAGCTACTGAAAGTTAATGGAACAAAGAAATCCATCAAACATAGCAAAACAGGCAATGCGAAATAAAAGGCAGAATCTGTCAAAATAGAACAGTCCGTAAAGACGAATTTTCCAGAGGCACTTAACTTGCTCAGATAAAAATGCTCAAATTGAATGAAAGTTGCGTACATATCTGATGATCACGCACGTAAATTGGCAGATTTTTCTGAGTTACGTACAGAGAATTCTGCCTAGATTCGTGACAGCAAGAAATCTGTTTCTGCGCAGTAATCCAAATCTAGTATTGACTTTACTATCAAAGACTTTACTTGGCACAACAATGCAATAAAATAAAGATAAGGCGAGGTTGCCACAGTAACAACTTTCAAGACTCAAATATAAAACAAAAGTACTATAGTAAAAACATGGGTTGTCTCCCATAAGCGCTTTTCTTTAACGCCTTTCAGCTAGGCGCAGAAAGTGTGAATCAAGTATTATCAAGAGATGAAGCATCGACATCATAATTTGTTCTAATAATAGAATCATAAGGTAACTTCATTCTTTTTCTAGGGAAGTGTTCCATACCTTTCTTGAGAGGAAATTGATATTTAATATTACCTTCCTTCATATCAATAATAGCACCAACGAGTTCGAAGAAAAGGTCTTCCCAATATAATGGGACAAGATGCATTGCATTCAATATCCAAGACAACAAAATCAACGGGGACAAGGTTATTGTTAACCATAATACGAACATTATCAATCCTCCCCAAAGGTTTCTTTATAGCATTATCAGCAAGATTAACATCCAAATAACAATTTTTCAATGGTGGCAAGTCAAGCATATCATAGAGTTTCTTAGGCATAACAGAAATACTTGCACCAAGATCACATAGCATTACAATAAAAATCATTGACCCTCATCCTAATGATGGGCTCCCAACCATCTTCTAACTTCCTAGGAATAGAAGTTTCAAGTTTTAGTTTCTCTTCTCTAGCTTTTATGAGAGCATTTGTAATATGTTTTGTAAAGGCCAAATTTATAGCACTAGCATTGGGACTTCTAGCAAGTTTTTGTAAGAACTTTATAACTTCACAGATGTGACAATCATCAAATTCTAAACCATTATGATCTACAGCAATGGGATCATTGTCCCCAATGTTGGAAAAAATTTCAGCAGTTTTATCACAAGCAGTTTCAGCAGTTTTAGCAGTTTCAGGCAGTTTTGTACGCTTTGTACTAGGAGTAGAAACATTGCCAACACCAATTATTTTACCATTGATAGTAGGAGGTGTAGCAACATGTGAATCATTATCATTACTAGTGGTGGTAATAGTCCAAACTTTAGCTACATTATTCTCTTTAGCTAGTTTTTCATTTTCTTCTCTATCCCACCTAGCATGCAATTCAGCCATCAATCTTATATTCTCATTAATTCTAACTTGGATGGCATTTGCTGTAGTAACAATCTTATTATCAATATCCTTATTAGGCATAACTTTTAATTTTAAAAGATCAACATCAGAGGCAAGTCTATCAACCTTAGAAGCAAGAATATCAATTTTATCAAGCTTTTCCTCAACAGATTTGTTAAAAGCAGTTTGTGTACTAATAAATTCTTTAAGCATGGCTTCAAGACCAGGTTGTACACTCCTATTATTGTTGTAAGAATTCCCATAAGAATTACCATAACCATTACTATTAGCAGAAGGATATGGCCTATAGTTGTTACCAGAATTATTCCTATAAGCGTTGTTGTTGAAATTATTATTTTTAATGAAGTTCACATCAACATTTTCTTCTTGAGCAACCAATGAAGCTAAAGGAACATTATTTGGATCAACATTAGATCTACCATTCACAAGCATAGACATAATCACATCAATCTTATCACTCAAGTAAGAGGTTTCTTCAACAGAATTTACCTTCTTACCTTGTGGAGCCCTTTCTGTGTGCCATTCAGAGTATTTGACCATCATATCATCAAGAAGCCTTGTAGCCGCCCCCAAGGTGATGGACATAAAGGTACCTCCAGCAGCTGAATCCAATAGGTTCCGCGAAGAAAAATTTAATCCTGCATAGAAGGTTTGGATGATCATTGATGGCGTGTAACTCACACGTTCGTTGGGAACCCCAAGAGGAAGGTATGATGCGCACAGCAGCAAGTTTTCCCTCAGAAAGAAACCAAGGTTTATCAAACCAGGAGGAGCCAAGAAGCACGTTGAAGGTTGTTGGTGGCGAGATGTAGTGCGGCGCAACACCAGGGATTCCGGCGCCAACGTGGAACCTGCACAACACAACCAAAGTACTTTGCCCCAACGAAACAGTGAGGTTGTCAATCTCACCGGCTTGCTGTAACAAAGGATTAACCGTATTGTGTGGAAGATGATTGTTTGCGAGAACAACGATAGAACAAGTATTACAGTAGATTGTATGCGATGTAAAATAATAGGACCGGGGTCCACAGCTCACTAGAGGTGTCTCTCCCATAAGATAAATAGCATTTTGGGTGAACAAATTACGGTCGGGCAATTGACAAATAGAGAGGGCATGACAATGCACATACATGATATGATAAATATTGTGAGATTTAATTGGGCATTACGACAAAGTACATAGACCGCTATCCAAGCATGCATCTATGCCTAAAAAGTCCACCTTCAGAGTTATCATCCGAACCCCTTCCAGTATTAAGTTGCAAAACAACAGCACAATTGCATTAAGTATGGTGCGTAATGTAATCAATAACTACATCCTCGGACATAGCATCAATGTTTTATCCCTAGTGGCAACAGAGCACATCCACAACCTTAGAACTTTACTGTCACTCGTCCCAGATTTAATGGAGGCATGAACCCACTATCGAGCATAAATACTCCCTCTTGGAGTTAAGAGTAAAAACTTGGCCAGAGCCTCTACTAATAACGGAGAGCATGCAAGATCATAAACAACACATAGGTAATAGATTGATAATCAACATAACATAGTATTCTCTATCCATCGGATCCCGACAAACACAACATATAGCATTACAGATAGATGATCTTGATCATGTTAGGCAGCTCACAAGATCCAACAATGAAGCACATAAGGAGAAGACGACCATCTAGCTACTGCTATGGACCCATAGTCCAGGGGTGAACTACTCACTCATCACTCCGGAGGCGACCATGGCGGTGAAGAGTCCTCCGGGAGATGATTCCCCTCTCTGGCAGGGTGCCGGAGGCGATCTCCTGAATCCCCCGAGATGGGATTGGCGGCGGCGGCGTCTCAGTAAGGTTTTCCGTATCGTGGCTCTCGGTACTGGGGGTTTCGCGACGGAGGCTTTAAGTAGGCGGAAGGGCAACGCGGGGGGCCACACGAGGGCCCCACACGCCGAGGCCGCGCGGCCTAGGGCCGGGCCGCGCCGCCCTTGTTGTGGCGGCGCCTCGTGGCCCCACTTCCTTTCCCCCTCGGTCTTCTGGAAGCTTCGTGCAAAAATAGGACCCCGGGCGTTGATTTCGTCCAATTCCGAGAATATTTCCTTACTAGGATTTCTGAAACCAAAAACAGCAGAAAACAGCAACTGGCTCTTCGGCATCTCGTTAATAGGTTAGTGCCGGAAAATGCATTAATACGACATATAATGTGTATAAAACATGTAGATATCATCAATAATGTGGCATGGAACATAAGAAATTATCGATACGTCGGAGACGTATCAATCATCCAAGTAGTCAGTCCATGGGTTGGGCAATTCTTTACCAAAGATTTCATTCTCTCCCATGCTTGAGCAACATGTTCATTATCCAATTGCTTAAAATTCATTATGCTACTTCTCAAAGATATAATTTTAGCGGGAGGATAATATCTACCAATAAAAGCATCTTTACATTTAGTCCATGAATCAATACTATTCTTAGGCAAAGATAGCAACCAATCTTTAGCTCTTCCTCTTAAGGAGAAAGGAAACAATTTTAATTTTATAATGTCACCATCTACATCCTTATACTTTTGCATTTCACATAGTTCAACAAAATTATTAAGATGGGCAGCGGCATCATCGGAACTAACACCGAGAAAATTGCTCTCTCATAACAAGATTCGAGTAAAGCGGGTTTAATTTCAAAGAATTCTGCGTAGTAGCAGGTGGAGCAATAGGTGTGCATAGGAAATCATTATTATTTGTGTTTGTGAAGTCACACAACTTAGTGTTTTCAGGGGTATTCATTTTAGCGAGTAGTAAATAAAGCAAACTAGATAAAGTAAATGCAAGTAACTAATTTTTTTGTGTTTTTGATATAGAGAACAAGACAGTAAATAAAGTAAAGCTAGCAACTAATTTTTTTGTGTTTTGTTTAAGTGCAGCAAACAAAGTAGTAAATAAAATAAAGCAAAGCAAGACAAAAATAAAGTAAAGAGATTGGAAGTGGAGACTCCCCTTGCTGCGTGTCTTGATCTCCCCGGCAACGGCGCCAGAAAATTAGCTTGATGCGTGCAGTTAACACACGTCCGTTGGGAACCCCAAGAGGAAGGTGTGATGCATACAGTAGCAAGTTTTCCCTCAGAAAGAAACCAAGGTTTATCGAACCAGTAGGAGCCATGAAGCACGTTGAAGGTTGATGGCGGCGAAGTGTAGTGCGGCGCAACACCAGGGATTCCGGCGCCAACGTGGAACCTGCACAACACAACCAAAGTACTTTGCCCCAACGTAACAGTGAGGTTGTCAATTGATACGTCTCCAACGTATCGATAATTTCTTATGTTCCATGCCACATTATTGATGATATCTACATGTTTTCTGCATACTTTATGTCATTATTATGCGTTTTCCGGAACTAACCTATTGACGAGATGCCGAAGGGCCAGTCTCGTTTTCTCGCTGTTTTTGGTTTCAGAAATCCTAGTAAGGAAATATTCTCGGAATCGGGCGAAATCAACGCCCAGGGTCCTATTTTTCCACGAAGCTTCCAGAAGTCCGAAGGGGAAACGAAGTGGGGCCACGAGGTGGGGACTGATGGCGTGTAACTCACACGTTCGTTGGGAACCCCAAGAGGAAGGTATGATGCGCACAGCAGCAAGTTTTCCCTCAGAAAGAAACCAAGGTTTATCGAACCAGGAGGAGCCAAGAAGCACGTTGAAGGTTGATGGCGGCGGGATGTAGTGCAGCATCATCAGAACTAACACCAGAAAATTGCTCTCGCATAACAAGATTCAGTAAAGCAGGTTTAATTTCAAAGAATTCTGCTGTAGTAGCAGGTGGAGCAATAGGTGTGCATAAGAAATCATTATTATTTGTGGTTGTGAAGTCACACAACTTAGTATTTTCAGCGGTAGCCATTTTAGCAACAGTAAATAAAGCAAACTAGATAAAGTAAATGCAAGTAACTAATTTTTTTGTGTTTTTGATTTAGTGCAGCAAACAAAGTAGTAAATAAAACTAAGCAAGACAAAAACAAAGTAAAGAGATTGAGAAGTGGAGACTCCCCTTGCAGCGTGTCTTGATCTCCCCGGCAACGGCGCCAGAAAAAGAGCTTGATGGCGTGTAACTCACACGTTCGTTGGGAACCCCAAGAGGAAGGTATGATGCGCACAGCAGCAAGTTTTCCCTCGTAAAGAAACCAAGGTTTATCAAACCAGGAGGAGCCAAGAAGCACGTTGAAGGTTGATGGCGGCGGGATGTAGTGTGGCGCAACACCGAGGATTCCGGCGCCAACGTGGAACCTGCACAACACAACCAAAGTACTTTGTCCCAACGAAACAGATGAGGTTGTCAATCTCACCGGCTTGCTGTAACAAAGGATTAACCGTATTGTGTGGAAGATGATTGTTTGCAGAAAACAAGTAAAACAGTATTGCGGTAGATTGTATTTCAAGTAAAGAGAATTGGACCGGGGTCCACAGTTCACTAGAGGTGTCTCTCCCATAAGACAAACAGCATGTTGGGTGAACAAATTACAGTTGGGCAATTGACAAATAAAGAGAGCATGACCATGCACATACATATCATGATGAGTATAGTGAGATTTAATTGGGCATTACGACAAAGTACATAGACCGCCATCCAACTGCATCTATGCCTAAAAGTCCACCTTCGAGGTTATCATCCGAACCCCTTCCGAGTATTAAGTTGCAAAGCAACGAGACAATTGCATTAAGTATGGTGCGTAATGTAATCAACAACTACATCCTTAGACATAGCATCAATGTTTTATCCCTAGTGGCAACAGACACAACACAACCTTAGAACTTTCGTCACACTGTCCCAGTGTCAATGCAGGCATGAACCCACTATCGAGCATAAATACTCCCTCTTGGAGTTACAAGCATCTACTTGGCCAGAGCATCTACTAGTAACGGAAAGCATGCAAGATCATAAACAACACATAGATATAACTTTGATAATCAACATAACAAGTATTCTCTATTCATCGGATCCCAACAAACGCAACATATAGAATTACAGATAGATGATCTTGATCATGTTAGGCAGCTCACAAGATCCGACAATGATAGCACAATGGGGAGAAGACAACCATCTAGCTACAGCTATGGACCCATAGTCCAGGGGTAGACTACTCACACATCACACCGGAGGCGACCATGGCGGTGTAGAGTCCTCCGGGAGATGAATCCCCTCTCCGGCAGGGTGCCGGAGGCGATCTCCTGGATCCCCCGAGATGGGATCGGCGGTGGCGGCGTTGTTGTGGGTATACTTTATGGGTATATCAACGGCATGGCCTAGATCCGGCAAGCCCGGGTGGCCCATAGTTGGTGGTGAGGCATGTGGCCCATCGGGCGGCCCAGTTGCTGTAGATCATGAAGGATGAAGTCCAGCCCAGGAACGAGGAGCCGGATCCTAACCGACCTACGAAGGAGGCCGGATCCGTGAAGGCCCATGAAGTATCCGGATCCAGCGTGACCTAGAAGGAAGGCGGATCCTTGACGTACACGGCAAGGCTTTGTACCGTAGTTAGGCAACTTGTATTCCGGCTAGGACTCTCCGTGTAAACCCTAGATCCGGGCGCCTATATAAGCCGGATCCCGGGAGCCCTAGAGGCACAACCACAACTCATTGTAACAACGCGAAAGCGCCCAGATAATTCCAGACAAGCAGCAGTAGGGCCCTGTCATCGTGCAGGTGTTCCGAAGCTGGGTAACTCGCGCACTCACCGTCCCGAGTGCACTCGCCCTATGGCCCCTACTTCTTCTCCCCTCGTGAGGATCCCTCCTCCGGGGTACCGTCGATTAGGCAACGACAGCTTGGCGCCCACCGTGGGGCCTCGTGGCGTCCGGAGGCCGGAACCGGGAGGGTTCCGCCATGGGAAGCTACGACGACACCATCGGCCGTGGGGCGCGTCCTTTACGCCGGGAATCTGCCGATCGTCCCTCCGGATGAGTGCTGGATTCCGGCTAGGACAAACCCCGTCAAGCTCTCCATCGTCCCAATTGGCGGCATACACGTCTTCATCGGGGAAACCGTCGATTCCGACGGAAACCCACTGGTAAGTAACGCGAACGCGACCGCCGCGAGCTGGACGCCGTGCCGCGAAGATCCGATCCGAGATGCAGGAGCTTCCCAAGGAAGATTCCGCCTTAGATCTGGAAATTTCAAAGCCCACCCAATCCGCCCCTGAGCAGGAAACAACGGTGGAAGACCAATGCAGATCCACCTGGGTCTCCTAGGTGTTAGAAAAGCAGAGGTGCCACTTCGTACACTTCTTGGACCATACCGCCGGAACCGCCCCTCAAGAAGACGGAGCTGGTCCTGAGCAGGTAGAAGCACCGGAACACAACGCGGATCCGGATCAGGCTGAGCTTGTCGGAGAGAGCGAAACTCCGGTTGAAGAGTCGATTTTGGGCAATCTGAGCCCAATTTCGGGAGATACCCCCTCCATGGAGTCTGATGACTTCGTTCGCAAGATAAGGGAATACGGATACAGTGATCAGCCTGAAGTCGACTCCGCCCGTGCCCTAGCGGTGTTCTCGCAACGATAGCAGCCAGCAGGGACAACCGGATCTGAAGAACCAACCAGCCAATCTGACCCTCAACCATCGCACCAAGGATCTCCAATGTCTCGGGTGCGACCCCACAGGGATTCTTCCTCGGAGGAAATCCTGTCAGCTGAGGAGATGGTGGCGCGAGCAGTTCTTAACAAACCTATAACCCC